>NC_052339.1:6492766-6795958 GCF_016432855.1 Salvelinus namaycush
TTGCGACCTGGCCAAGATAAAGCAAAGGAGTTCGACACATACAACAACACAGAGTTACACATGGAGTAAAACAAACATACAGTCAACAATACAGTAGAAAAATAAGTCTATATACAATGTGAGCAAATGAGGTGAGATGGGAGGTAAAGGCAAAAAAAAGCCATGGTGGCGAAGTAAATACAATATAGCAAGTTAAACACTGGAATGGTAGATTTGCAGTGGAAGACTGTGCAAAGTGGAGATAGAAGGATGTTTTTGTGTTGGTTAAGGGCAGTCAGGTCTGGAGAGAACCAGAGGCTATATCTGTTCCTGGTTCTACATTTCTTGAATGGGGCATGGTTATTTAAGATGGTGAGGAAGGCATTTAAAAAAAATAACCAGGCATCCTCTACTGACGGGATGAGGTCAATATCCTTCCAGCATACCCGGGCCAGGTCGATTAGAAAGGCCTGCTCGCTGAAGTGTTTCAGGGAGCGTTTGACAGTGATGAGTGGAGGTCGTTTGTCCGCTGACCCATTACAGATGCAGGCAATGAGGCAGTGATCGCTGAGATCTTGGTTGAAAACAGCAGAGGTGTATTTAGAGGGCAAGTTGGTTAGGATGATATCTATGAGGGTGCCCGTGTTTACGGCTCTGGGGTGGTACCTGGTAGGTTCATTGGTAATTTGTGTGAGATTGAGGGCATCAAGCTTAGATTGTAGGATGGCTGGGGTGTTAAGCATGTTCCAGTATAGGTCGCCTAGCAGCACAAGCTCTGAAGATAGATGGGGGGCAATCAGTTCACATATGATGTCCAGAGCACAGCTGGGGGCAGAGGGTGGTCTATAGCAGGCGGCAACGGTGAGAGACTTGTTTTTAGAGAGGTGGATTTTTAAAAGTAGAAGTTCAAATTGCTTGGGTACAGACCTGGATAGTAGGACAGAACTCTGCAGGCTATCTTTGCAGTAGATTGCAACACCGCCCCCTTTGGCCGTTCTATCTTGTCTGAAAATGTTGTAGTTAGGAATGGAGATTTCAGAATTTTTGGTGGTCTTCCTAAGCCAGGATTCAGACACGGCTAGAACATCCGGGTTGGCAGAGTGTGCTAAAGCAGTGAATAAAACAAACTTAGGGAGGAGGCTTCTAATGTTAACATGCATGAAACCAAGGCTATTACGGTTACAGAAGTCATCAAAAGAGAGTGCCTGGGGAATAGGAGTGGTGATGTAGTCACCTCTACATCACCAGAGGAACAGAGGAGGAGTAGGATAAGGGTACGGCTAAAAGCTATGAGAATTGGTCGTCTAGGACGTCCGGAACAGAGAGTAAAAGGAGGTTTCTGGGGGCGATAAAATAGCTTCAAGGTATAATGTACAGACAAAGGTATGGTAGGATGTGAATACAGTGGAGGTAAACAAATCAAATCAAGTTTATTTTATATAGCCCTTCGTACATCAGCTAATATCTCGAAGTGCTGTACAGAAACCCAGCCTAAAACCCCAAACAGGGTTTTGAGTGATGATGAGAGAGATATTGTCTCTAGAAACATCATTGAAACCAGGTGATGTCATCGCATGTGTGGGTGGTGGAAATGAAAGGTTGGATATGGTATAGTGAGCAGGGCTAGAGGCTCTACAGTGAAATAAGCCAATAAACACTAACCAGAACAGCAATGGACAAGGCATATTGACATTAAGGAGAGGCATGCCCAGTCGAGTGATCATAAGGGTCCAGTGAGTAGAGGTTGGTTGGGGTCACGGCGATTCAGACAGCTAGCCGGGCCATCGGTAGCAAGCTAGCATAGGATGGAGGTCTGTTTTTAGCCACCTCGTGCGTTTCCGACGGTAGATTAGTGGGGTTCCGTGTGGTAGAGGGGATCAATCCAATTGGGAAAATACATATAGTTACAGTGACCCAAGAAAAATTGTCCGATAGACCTATTCAGATAGCAGCCAATAAGACAGCTAACGATTAGCGGGCCGCAGATGGGCGTTCAGGTGACGTCGCGACGGAGGGGCCAGTAACTCATGCAACTATTATTAAAATAGGCTACAGCTATTGTTTGCTTGTAATTGCTTGTAACCAGCATGTGTCCCTTGATAGGCTGTAAAATGAAACAATAGGGGAAACAGGGAGAGAGAAAATAACAATATGGTGTAAAATGGGTCACATGTTTAAAGGAGCAATCCATTTTTGGGCTTTTAAATTAATTGAAGAAAGTGATTCTTGAATAGAACTTATAAATGCCTCAAGAGCTTAGATCAACTGTCATACGCTATCAGAAGCCAAAATATACTGTAAGCTTGTTTTACTACATGGTTTGTAACGATGTAATTGTCCTTTTACTTGAAATGTCTGCAAAATGTGTATTAATTTAAACAGAGAGTGAACACTGATTTAAAGAGCAGCATATTTAAAGTGAGTTCCATCCAGACAGCGGAGTTGGTCCGTTTCTTAACGAGTCAACTGAGATATTGTTAGTTGAAAATGATCTGTTAATTGAATGATTAGAATATTCCGCCCTGAAACATATAATTGTATGGAATTGATTAGAATGTATAAAATCATAATCAATAAATGTGTAGTCTAGTCAGAATGAGGGTAAAGACAATATGTCTTTATGGTATTTTAAACACAGACTGTCTAAGCTCGGTGCCGACCTGACTAGAGATTTGGGAGAGAACAGGGAGTACGTGTCAAGGACAAGGTCACTAATCTCTGTCGGCTGGGTAGCAGGACATGTGTGTGCGTAGCAGGACATTGTGTGCGTCTGTTTGTGTGTATATGTGTGCGGCTGTTTGTGTGTATGTGTGTGCGTATGGTTGTGTGAATGTGTGGGCGTGAGAAGTCAGTATAAAATGTATTGTTTTGTATTCTTGACGGGAGAACGTTCCCGTGAACAAACCTTTTTGACTATCTATTTTAGCTGGGCCTCCGTCTGTTTCATTCGACCAGGATCTTACAAATTCTGGTTTGCAGACTGAGTAATATAATTAAATTGGGTTATGTACCTGGAGAACAAAATTCTCCTATCAGATACCCTCTGAGCTGTATCCGGACTGAGCCTGTGTAGCACTGTCCCAGAGTCGACCTCCAGGGGGTGCTCAGATCCTTCCTGTCCCACCTGAGGGATAGCCTGCAGGCAGTCTTGATTTCCAGCCCGCATGACCTGCTACCACATCTCCACACACAGGTACAGAACTCTCGACTGTCATTGATACGACGTATGCCATTTTCACATGTAAACACACATACTGGTACTATGTTGTGCCATTGTGCCTCTCATATATTTATCTTGCATTTCAAATTACACACACAAGATTTGTAAGTGTTAGAAATAAAAAAAAAATTGATAAAAGCGTCACATTTCTCAAGATCCGAAATAGTATTCAACATATTCTTCTCATCCCCTGCCTGTCAGAAAGGAGCTGTGATGATAATGTCTGGGTCCCCCAAAAAGTATGTGACAAACAAGCAGACAGAGAGAGAAGGCGCCATTTCCCTCCTCTGTCCTCCCACTATTTCTGGTGATTTATTAGTACAAACTGGGTGAATAATATAAGGCATATTAAATCCTTGAGTTTCCAAGTTGAAACAATGGCAAAACCATAAGGTCATATCCTCCGTGGATCGTATTCATTAGTGCACGTGTAGCAAAACGTTCTACAAAGGAAGATGTTTTGCCACAAAAATGAGTGTTTCTTATTGGACAACTTCCGGTTATTTCCTCTCTGTTTAAATCTATTTTCTTCAATTAGATTCCCAGTGAATATGACCCTCGTCTGTTATGGCCCACAGATGGCGGAAGTGGTGGAAGCGCTGGCTGCCAAAGTGAACAGAGTTTATTTGTGCTGGACCTGTAACGCGATGGTGATATTAAAGTTTGACAAACGAGGTGGGAGCTTGATTGAAAAAGCAGTATGTTTCAGCGGACACAGATGTCAGTCCTTTTTATGCCAGCAAGAAGTTAACACATTCACAGTTTTTAATGAAGAAGTTAATGAATATATAGGACTCACTCTCTCACAGTAATCACTTGTTTTACTGGAGTAATACATGTATAGGTACAGTTTAAGTCGGAAGTTTACTTACTTAATTACTGTCACGTTCGTCATAACGAGGAGACCAAGGCGCAGCGTGAGATGAATACATTCTTCTTTATTTAAACAAAGAACACTAAACAAACTAGCAAAAATAACAAAACGAATGTGACGCTATAAACACGAGTGCTGACATGCAACTACACAGAGACAATAACCCACAAAACCAAAATGGAAAATGGCAACCTAAAATAGGATCCCCAATCAGAGACAACGATAAACAGCTGTCTCTGATTGGGAACCAATTCAGGCCACCATAGACCAACATTTACCTACAATACCAAAACCGCATTGATATACAAAAACCCCTAGACAAGAAAAAACACCCATACCACCCTAGTCACACCCTGACCTAACCAAAATAATAAAGAAAACAAATATAACTAAGGTCAGGGCGTGACAGTACCCCCCCCCCCCCCCCCCAAAGGTGTGGACTCCCGGCCGCAAACCTAAACCTATATGGGAGGGTCTGGGTGGGCATCTAACCTCGGTGGCGGCTCCGGTTCTGGACGCCGCCCCCCTTCTTTACACTGAGTCCGCTCTTGTAGCACAGACCCGTGGATCATCGTCGGAGGCTCTGGACTGCGGATTCACGCCGTAGGCCCCGGGCTGGGGGACCCTCGCTGCGTGGATCATCGCCGAATGTTCTGGACTAGGGACCGTTGCTGGAGACCCCGGACGGGGCCCCGTCGCTGGAGACCCCGGGCTGGGGACCGTCGCTGGAGACCCCGGGCTGGGGACCGTCGCTGGAGACCCCGGGCTGGGGACCGTCGCTGGAGACCCCGGGCTGGGGACCGTCGCTGGAGACCCCGGGCTGGGGACCGTCGTTGGAGGCCCCGGGCTGGGGACCGTCGCTGGAGGCCCCGGGCTGGGGACCGTCGCTGGAGGCCCCGGGCTGGGGACCGTCGCTGGAGGCCTCGTCGCTGGAGGCTCCGGACTGTGGACACGCACCTCAGGGTGAGTGCGAGGAGCAGGAACAGGGCGTACTGGACCCTGGAGGCGCACTGGAGATCTGGTGCGTGGTGCCGGAACTGGTGGTCCCGGGCTGAGGACACACACCTCAGGGCGAGTGCGGGGAGGAGGAACAGGGCGTACTGGACCCTGGAGGCGCACTGGAGACCTGGTGCGTGGTGCCGGAACTGGTGGCACTGGGCTGAGGACACGCACCTCAGGGCGAGTGCTGGGAGGAGGAACAGGGCGTACTGGAGGCTTGGTGCGTTGTGCCGGAACTGGTGGTACCGGGCTGTGGACACTCACCTCAGGGCGAGTGCGAGAAGCAAGCACAGGACGTACTGGACTGTGGAGGCGTACTGGAGGTCTGGAGTGTAGAGCTGACATAACCCGTCCTGGCTGGATGTTTATTTTCGCCCTGCAAATGGGCGCTGGCACAGGACGCACTGGGCTGTGCAGACTCACCGGAGACACAGTACGCAAAGCCGGCGCAGGATATCCTGGTCCAAGGAGGTACACTGGAGAACAGGATCGCTGAGCCGGCACCCTCTGGAATAGAGCGCACCGGGCTAGAATAGCGCACTGGAGACACCATGCGCTCCACCGCATAACACGGTGCCTGACCAGTAACACTTTCCCCACGGTAAGCACAAGGAGTTGGCTCAGGTCTCCTACCTGACTCAGCCAATATCCTCGTGTGCCACCCCCCAAAAAAATTATTGGGGCTGCCTCTCGGGCTTCCGCGCAAGCCGTTTTTCCTCATATTGTCGCCGTTCCTCTATTCTCCGGTACTTCTCCTCGTAGTATCGCCGTTCTGCTTTCGCTGCCTCTATCTCCTCTTCAGAAAGGCGATACTCCCCTGGCTGTGTCCAAGGTCCTGCTCCATCTAATATCTCCTCCCAGGTCCATTTCCCCATTAAGCGCTGTTCCTCTTTTTCACGCTGCTTGGTCCTTGTTTGGTGGGTTATTCTGTCACGTTCGTCATAACGAGGAGACCAAGGCGCAACGATAAACAGCTGTCTCTGATTGGGAACCAATTCAGGCCACCATAGACCTACATTTACCTAGACAATACCAAAACCGCATAGATATACAAAAACCCCTAGACAAGACAAAAACACCCATACCACCCTCGTCACACCCTGACCTAACCACAATAATAAAGAAAACAAAGATAACTAAGGTCGGGGCGTGACAATTACTTACTGACTTTATTGTCCCCATGGGGAAGTTTTTGATGCAGTGTCATGTACACATTTAAAGTGGCGTTTAAATACAAAACAAAATTGACAATACAACTTTCATAACAGTTACATACAAATAAAAAAATAAATAATAATAATTATAATAAATAAGGAAGTTTACATGCATTTAGGTTGGAGTCATTAAAACTTGTTTTTTCAACCACTCCACACATTTCTTGTTAACAAACTATAGTTTTGGCAAGTCGGTTAGGACATCTACTTTGTGCATGACACAAGTTATTTTTCCAACAATTGTTTACAGACAGATTATTTCACTTATAATTCACTGTATCACAATTCCAGTGGTCAGAAATTTACATACACTAAATTGACTGTGCCTTAAAACAGCTTGGAAAAGTCCAGAAAATGATGTCAGTGCTTTAGAAGCATCTGATTGGCTAATTGACATCATTTGAGTCAATTGGAGGTGTACGTGTGGATGTATTTCAAGGCCTACCTTCAAACCCCGTGTCTCTGCTTGACATCATGGGAAAATCAAAAGAAATCAGCCAAGACCTCAGAAAAAAAATTGTAGACCCCCACAAGTCTTCTTCATCTTTGGGAGCAATTTCCAAAATGCCTGAAGGTACCAAGGTTCATCTGTACAAACAATAGTACGCAAGTATAAACACCATTGGACCACGCAGCCGTCATACCTCTCAGGACGGAGAAGTGTTCTGTCTCCTAGAGATGAACATACTTTTGGTGCGAAAAGTGCAAATCAATCCCATAACAACAGCAAAGGACCTTGTGAAGATGCTGGAGGAAACAGGTACAAAAGTATCTATATCCACAGTAAAACGAGTCCTATATCGACATAACCTGAAAGGCCGCTCAGCAAGGAAGAAGCCACTGCTCCAAAACCGCCATAAAAAGTCAGACTACTTACATTTTGAAGAAATGTCCTCTGGTCTGACGAAACAAAAATAGAACAGTTTGGTCATAATGACCATCGTTATGTTTGGAGGAAAAAGGGGGAGGCTTGCAAGCCAAAGAACACCATCCCAACTGTGAAGCACGGCGGTGGCAATGTCATGTTGTGGGGGTGCTTTGCTGCAGGAGGGACTGGTGCACTTCACAAAATAGATGGCTTCATGAGGATGGAAAATTATGTGGATGTATTGAAGCAACATCTCAAGACATCAGTCAGGAAGTCAAAGCTTGGTCGCAAATGGGTCTTCCAAATGGACAATGACCCCAAGCATACTTCTAAAGTTGTGGCAAAATGGCTTAAGGACAACAAAGTCAAGGTATTGGAGTGGCCATCACAAAGCCCTGACCTCAATCCTATAGAAAATTTGTGGGCAGAACTGAAAAAGTGTGTGCGAGCAAGGAGGCCTACAAACCTGACTCATTTACACCAGCTCTGTCAGGAGGAATGGGCCAAAATTCACCCAACTTATTGTAGGAAGCTTGTGGAAGGCTACCTGAAAAGTTCGACCCAAGTTAACCAATTTAAAGGCAATGCTACCAAATACTAATTAAGTGTATGTAAACTTCTGACCCACTGGGAATGTGATGAATGAAATATAAGCTGAAATAAATCCTTCTCTCTACTATTATTCTAACATTTCACATTCTTAAAATAAAGTGGTGATAAAGTGGTGATCCGAAGTCGATGCCTCTCCTTGTTCGGGCGGTGCTCGGCGGTCGACGTCGCCGGTCTTCTAGCCATCGCCGATCCATTTTTCATTTTCCATTTGTCTTGTTTTTCCACACACCTGGGTCTCATTTCCCTCATTATATGCTGTGTATTTAACCCTCTGTTTCCCCCATGTCTTTGTGTGGTATTGTTTATTCTGTTTCATGTTATGCGCACGTTAGTCTGTTGCGCTGGGTTATGTTAACCCAAATTGTTATTTCCTGTTTATTTTGCCATGTGCTTTTGGTTCGCCATAATAAAAGGTTCCGTTGGCTACCCAATATCTGCTCTCCTGCACCTGACTCCCTTACAGCCATTTACGCATACCTGACAGGATTACATAAATTGAAAATGAAAAATGTATCGTACACCCTGAAAGTATCCAAAAGGGCCACTAGATATAACTTGTGATAAATTACATAAAATACTTGAAAGTTACAAAAATTCTGGTAGTTTGCTGGGAAACTTAGAAAGTTTCCAGTAATATACCCTCCCTTTGCAACCCTAATCAGGACTAAAATATAACCCTCGACATCCATGTTATGGAGTGGTAAATTGGTGGTGGATGATGGTTGCCAGTAAGATCAGCTGTTCCAGTGATTTTAGCACGTATTGATGGTTCAATGAGAGCTCAGTTGGCGATAACCTAGTGGCCATCAGTGGTGGCAATTGGCTCAATATACTTTAGGGAGGGCCAGATGAAATCTACAGGGTTATTAATCTTCAAAAGAACTTGACAGTTACTGCGTAGTTAATTACTACAGAAGTAATTTATCTTTTGTACCTGCATTGGGTTTGGTTTTATTTGAATTAATTACACAGGTTAGATAAACTATGGTAGTCCGAATTTAGTTTCTCTTTTAAAAAACACCCATTGGAGCCAGGAAATGTGCTTACATCTACACACAATTGTTAGGATTTATGTTTATGCACTAAAGCCTGTTAGCATATTGTTTGAAGATGAATATTGTTTTGTTACACACACACACAAACAATACAGAGGGGGGTGTGTGTGTAGGTGTAAGGACTGACCAACACAGGCCATAAAAGCTGTGTACAGTCTGGAGAGGGGAGGGGTGCATCTCTCTAGGCCAACCAGGAGGTTAGAATACTGGACAACACCATATTAGGAACTGTTTCAGTGTAGAATCGACAGACACAAGACGGATCTAATCTACCCAGCAACCAGATGTGGACAAAAGGAACGCGCCAAGGGGCTTGGACAAATCCGAGGGCCAGCAAAGGCGGGGCAAAGTCTAAACCGCGCCCAGCCTCTACTGTGATAGGCCAACAGACGCGTTGGAACTACGTCATCACGGTATAAGAACAGCTGTTTACGTACTTCCTGCAGTTCCCTGTTTACCCTGCGTGGTGATGCAGCGAACCCGTATATACGAAAATTGCATTTGCCATTCATTGTTTGCGGTAATTAAACATAATTAAAGAAAGTTAGCAGACCTTGCTTTTTATTTATCCTGACACCGGATGTGTTACACGTAGCGTTCACACAATCTACAGAAAGTACATTTTCTCTGTACAATAAAGAATACTAGGGATCTCAACACATAATGTACGGAAAATACTCACGGAAGAAATGTCTTGACGTTTGAGGTGCTCCCCCTCAAAACGGTGAAGGTTTCTCACTACTGTGTCTGATGCAATCCCTCTCAACTCTCGTAAGCTTCCTTACTCTCCAAACTCTCCAAACTTTCCTTATCTGTCGATTCAAGAGCTATAATTCAGAAACTAAAGTAAGCAAAGTAAGCATCCGAAAGATGACATTATACAAAGATTACAGTATACATGTCAGGAGATTCTCTACCTCCTCAGATTCTTTGTCAAACCTACAGTAGGATGAGTAGGATGTAAAACCTGCTTCATGAAATACATTTGATTGATTGATTGTCTGTCTGAACGTGCCCTGTTTGCTATTCAGCTTTTGAAGACCCTGCAGGCCTGGCTGAAGAGCAGCGGAATGGTGGTATGCTCCAAGGACAGGAAAGTGGAGCTGGTGTCAAAGGTCATGCGTTGCCTGAGTGAATCTTGAGTGGTGAGGGTCACCTTCCAGACAGACACAGAGACGGTCATATTACACTCTGCAACATCACTGAGAACGAGCCGGTTTTAAGATCATTGATAGTGAGCTTTGTATTGCTATCATCAGGTTTCACCATGTACCTGTATGGTGTTCTTGTCATGGAGTTAGTAAGATGTTTCTGGCATTGAGTTTAAAGTAAGAAAATATGCTTTTAACTAATATATTTAGTTAACATATAAAGAGTAAGATATCTCTAATTTATATAGTTTTGTTTTATATATGCGTGTTTTTATTAATCCCCATTGCTTGCTTTTCTTATTGTTCAATACATCATTTGATGTAGTGTGTCTGAGCTTTATTCCAGAAAAGGTCAAAGCTAATCTTTGTTAGTGGAGTTTTCATTTGCAGAGTTGTAATGCTTAGTCAGTATTTATTCAGATCCTTTGAAATTGTGCATACACATTGATTGCCATAATAAAACAAAGATGTTGTTTTACATTAAATAGACAGAAGGATTCCCCATCATATGCCGCATTGCACTTTCTGCTTTCTGCAAAGTGAATGTTCTCTGACCAGACCTGAGTTCCATTACTATTAGAAATCTTTCAAAGACTTTGAGTATTTGCTTTAACGTGCATGGAGTGCTAGGTGAGTGGGGTTTGCACTTTGGGGACATTTCTATTGGTTCCAGTGCAACAGGCAAGCTCAATAAAGCACAGATAAAGTATTTGAAATTATATCAAATAGAATTTTAACCCAGGTCTGTCATTGTCCACATTGAAGTGTGCTATGTTTACTGAGCCAGCAAGGCAACTCACATATTCTGTTCAATGCCTCTCTCAAAGACAGAATTCTAGAGTGTGACGGCTGCTGTGACAGCAGAAAAATGTGGTCTAACTAAGTATGATGGAAAGCGCTGCGATGGTTGTTTGAGCCAGCTGTAATGATACCCTCAGTTTGGATTGACGGCAGCAGAAAAATAAGCATTTGAGTGAAATGTAAATGAAGGATGCCGACTTTGATGGCGAGCGTCAGAAGCCAATCTGCATCACTTTCAAAGAGGAGACTTTAAGCCCTTTCTTTATGGTTTATTCAGACAAAAGCTTAATGATCCGTACAAATCTGACAGCTATGCATTTAGTTAGGGTTCACGACATGGCAAGATTCTACTTTTCTTTCAAGGTTTTTTAAAGCCATTATTGGTGTTGGTGAGGGCTGGTGTTTCATACATCAACGTTTTTTAATGTGAAACAGACTGGATTCATTTTTCCTCTTCCCTTTCTTGGCTTTAAGGGCAACTGTTAGTTATTAGAGTATATGGCCCATGCTTCATGGCCCTTTTATGGATGCTTGTGCTCTTTGTGACAGTAACATGATCTTACTTTGATAATTAGCCTGTTAGTCATTACCAGCAGTACTGCAGTTGTGTTTCAATCTTCTTCTTAATCAATCCATTAGTCCAACATATCTTTCGTCAAATATGGGTTGAATATCTAATTTCCAGTGGCTACGGGTACACAAAATGCAATGGGGTGTGATTGGAGGCCAAAATCACATCAAGCCTATTAGTCTTAAAGGTCCAATGCAGCCGATTTTATCTCAATATCAAATCCTTTCTGGGTAACAATTAAGTATCTTATTGTGATTGTTTTCAATGAAATGGTCAAAAAGAAACAAATATAGGTTCTTAGTAAAGAACAATTTCTCAAGCAAGAATTTTGATAGGACTGTCTGGGGGAAACTGAATACTAGCTGTTTACATTTGAGTCATTTCGCAGACACTTTTACCCAGGAGCAATTAGGGTTATGTGCCTTGTTCAAGGGCACATTGGTATATTTTTTCACCTAGTCTGCTCGGGGATTCAAACCAGCAAACTGTTCCAATGCTCTTAACCGCTAGGCTACCCGCCGCCCAGCTGTTACTGGCAGAGAGGTTGTAAATCTCTTTCTTATTGGTCTAATAGTTAATTTACTGCATGGTAATGTCACCAGACACCCCAAAACTCCATCCCACCAAAACAGGCTGACATTTTCAAACAGTTCTTACACTAAAAGGGAATTATTGTACTTTTCACAATTTCACAGTATTATTCAAAATTCATAATGTGGGAATATATATTAAAGAGAGGAAATCACGTTTTGGATTGCACTGGGCCTTTTAACAAAGCTGAGATTTACTTTGAAGTCCAAAATCTAGGAATACAGGTCACCATTGACATGGTGGCGTTGCAGAAAGATCGCAATGCCATGAATCAAGAGATTATGAATTCAAATCCCAGGTAAGAACATGTTGATTAATAATTACTGTATAAATAAGCATACAAAGTGTGTCAAATACGTAGGTTGCAAACACTGCGAATGTGTGATGTTCTGGGTACATCCTTTTTTTTTTTTTTTAATTTAACGTTTATTTAACTAGGCAAGTCAGTTAAGAACAAATTCTTATTTAAAATGACAGCCTACCCCGGCCAAACCCGGATGGTGCTGGGCCAATTGTAGGCCGCACTATGGGACTCCCAATCACGGCCGGATGTGAAACAGCCTGGATTCGAACCAGGTACTGTAGTGAAGCCTCTTGCACTGAGATGCAGTGCCTTAGACTGCTGTTCCACTCGGGAGCAAAATGACACACTTTTGTTTGTAGGGAATTACCTGTGAAATGTCATGTGAAAAATATGCACGTGAAACTTCCTGTGAAGTAACATGACATGTGAAGTGTTCGACAACCACACGGATGGATTCACATGGTTTCAAATGTGGAAGGTTATTTTTGATCACGTGAAACTTAATGTGAAATATCCTCACACGTGAAGTGTTCCAAAACTGCATGGTTTCACATAATTCCACAAAATAGAATGTTACATGTGTAAAGCGTGAACATTTCACATGTGAAATCATGTCATTTCCACATGTGAAATCATGTGGATTTTTCCATAAGGGACTGCTTTGTTTAATGTTTACCTGTATATATTTGGAGAAAAACAAGTCAATGCTTTTACAACAAGGTCTTTCTCAAGACCAGTCTCAATGAAAAGTGCACTGTTTTCATTGAGACTGGTCTTGAGAAAGGCCTTGTTCTTTTTCTATATAGCCCCAGGGGATTCGCATCCATTGTGTAGCGCATATCATGCTGCCATTTCTATCCAGCCATTGATTTGAGCATAACTCCCTCGGACAGCTCAGTAAGCTTTCTCTCACAGGTGGTTTTCCATGTGGTGGGAATTGCTAATCAGTTTAGAAGTAGTCTAGCTGCTCTCTGCTTAGCTGACACAGTTAGCAGGATACGCTCCTCATGCTTCCTGCATGTCAGTATGGGTAACACCACCACAGGAAGATAAGCATTACCACGCTTTAGTCAGGCTGGGTTAGCGCTGTAGCAGGTGTCAGCTGGCTTCGGTCACCCACCCCGCTCCATCCAAATACATCTGATTAACCCTTTCTCTGACCCCTGAGTCTAGATGCAAGCTGGTAACAACAAGGTGGTCTTATGGGATACACAGTCACCCCTGATGGAATTTTCCCAAAATGTGTCACCCAAAACATTCCCACCTCACAGGTTGATCAATAATGTTGGAAGTCTTTTACTGAACTGGTCTCGCTTGCAAAATAGATTTTTTAAAATCTAAACGAGAATACATTGTATTAATAAAGGTTCAACAAAAACTAAGTAGTGACCATAACACTCACTGCATTTCTGTGGCTCTTGAATGAAAGGGTTGGACTTGAGACGATCATGAGGTTGTACTCTATGGGCAGTAGAGGGGAAAAGAATAGGCGGAGAAGGCTTGCCTAACAAAAAGGACTCGAGTGTAACACGCTTCTGATCCTCTGTCCATTAAAACCGCTGCGCTCCAATGGTTTATGATGGGAATTTCACAGTGACGAATGATTTTATATTTTTTGGGGAGAGAGCAGTTCATGTAATGTACTAGTTTTTGTTGTGTTAGCTGGTGAGTCCATTTCCACACTGCCATGGGAAAGTAGTTGGATGTTGATAGAGAAAGGCCAGCTGTATAGGCTGTGGAACAATTTTTCTGGTGCAAAAATAAATCCCTCAACGAAAAAAAAAACACTGTTAAAATTGGCACCTCTTTTGTTTTCTTAGGACTCAAATTATCGATGAGAAAAGATTTGTGACAGAATATTAATATCATTTTGTGACCTATATATATTCAGATTTTCATAGACAAACGTAACAATATTACTGTCATGATGGATTAATGTTGGTGTTCTGGGCTTTTGGATATTATTGGATGTTGTCTGTTATCTACTGTGGAGACTACTACTGGGTTTCACGTTACTTGATCTGAAGACCTTTAACCGAACTTGAGAGCCAAAAACCTGGACTCTTGGCTGCATCCAAATCTCTTTAAAGACATGCTGTGGAACTTTGGCGACTCCTAAGTATTTATAATACGTCCCGTTTTAAAACGTCCTGGATGTGTCAATGTGTAGTTCATGCATGCATAATCTATGAGCACAATTACTGTTTTACCTCAATTAGCAACAACATTCCTAGTTAGAAAGCGACAGTTCTTATGGATGCTGTGCTGTGCCATTTTCCTAAATTTCCCCCCACATGGGCCAGCCCACCTAGCAATTTCAGTTCAACCATTGAGCTTCAGCCCCTCGCCATATGAGTGACAGCTAGCAAGAGGCACATCATGCACACAAAGCATATCGAGAGAGAGAGCAATGATGTGGTGCACAAATCTGCACATATGTGACGTAGTACTTCATTTTCGGGGACAACTTTTGGCTCGTGAGCACTACTTTCAGAATTACTGGCAAAAAGTACCGGGGAATCTCTTTAAGTGCCAGGCCTTGGAGCAAGTGGAAACTTGTCATCCCAAAATGTATGGATTCCTGTATGAAAGCCTGCTCCTAAACTCAAAGCATTATATTGAATGCATGCTATTTATTTTAATTTCCCAAGAAGCTGACCACACGCCAGACACCACAAGCCACCTTTGTTTTTGTGAGATGGAAACTAGATCGTTGCAAGCCAAGGCTGATATTAACTTCTACTTGCACACAATCCCGGATCTGGGAGCACCCCCATCAGTAAAAAAGCTGACTAGCATAGCCTAGCATAGCGTCACAAGTAAATACTAGCATCTAAATATCATTAAATCACAAGTCCAAGACACCAGATGAAAGATACACATCTTGTGAATCCAGCCATCATTTCTGATTTTTAAAATGTTTTACAGGGAAGACACAATATGTAAATCTATTAGCTAACCACGATAGCAAGACAACTTTTTTTTCCCACCATTTTTTTCCTGCATAGGTAGCTATCACAATTTCGACCAAATAAAGATATAAATAGCCACTAACCAAGAAACAACTTCATCAGATGACAGTCTGATAACATATTTATTGTATAGCATATGTTTTGTTAGAAAAATGTGCATATTTCAGGTATAAATCATAGTTTACCATTGCAGCCACCATCACAACTCTCACCAAAGCAACTAGAATAACTACAGAGACCAACATGAATTACCTAAATACTGATCATAAAACATTTATGAAAAATACACAGCGTACAGCAAATGAAAGACAAAGATCTTGTGAATCCAGCCAATATTTCAGATTTTTTAAGTGTTTTACAGCGAAAACACAATATAGCATTATATTAGCTTACTACAATAGCCAACCACACAACAGCATTGATTCCAGCCAACAATAGCGATAACGAATAAACCAGCAAAAGATATAAATTTTTTCACTAACCTTCTCAAACTTCTTCAGATGACAGTCCTATAACATCATATTACACAATACATATAGAGTTTGTTCGAAAATGTGCATATTTAGCGGCACAAATCGTGGTTATACAATGAGAATAGTAGCCAAGCTGCCAACAATATGTCGGGAGAAATCTTGGGAGAGGCACCTAATCTAATCAGTAACTAAATTTAAACTTGACTAAAAAATACAGGTTGGACAGCAAATGAAAGATACATTAGTTCTTAATGCAATCGCTGTGTTAGATTTTTAAAATTAACGTTACTACGACATACAGCGTGCGTTAAAGCGAGACCGCACCGAAATTAATGGCGGAATATGAGTTTTACATTTTTCAACAGAACAACGAATTAACATCATAAATAGTTCTTACTTTTTGATGAGCTCCCATCAGAATCTTGGGCAAGTTGTCCTTTTTCCAAAAGAATCGTTGCTCGGTTGTAGATTGTCGCCTTCAACTTTGGAATTAGCAGTAAACATTAGCCATGTGGGCCAGACGTGCCCAACTCCCTAGAACGCAGCACAAATAAATACCCGAAAATCGCAATATACTGATATAAACTGATATAACTCGGTTTAAAATAACAACATTATGATGTCTTTAACACCTATATCGAATAAAATCAGAGCCGGATATATCTAAGGGCTATAACGGGAGCTTTCTAGAACGCCATCCTGAGGTCTGTCTTGCGTCATGGCGAAGGAATGAAAGAGAGGACCCCACGTTGCCAGCCCATTTATAAGGCCTCAGATCTGCCTAGCAACTCCATTCCAATTCTCACTATTTGCTGACATCCAGGGGAAGGCGTATGCAGTGCATCTCAACCAATAGAAGACATGCAAATTAATAAACCGACCTCAGAACAGCCTGCAGATTTCAGATTTCTCACTTCCTCATAGGAAAATTGCTCCAACTCGAGTTCTGTTTTACTCACAGATATAATTCAAACGGTTTTAGAAACTAGAGAGTGTTTTCTATCCAATAGTAATAATAATATGCATATTGTACGAGCAAGAATTGAGTACGAGGCAGTTTAATTTGGGAACAAAATTATTACAAAGTGCAAACAGCACCCCCTATTGAGAAAAGGTTAATCGGAATATCCTTGTTAACCCTGATTGCCACCACAATGAAAAGGCTTTATACAAGCTGGTAAACAGAAGGATTGTTGGAAATCCTCTAATTGAGTAGAGCTTCAGAATCGCGGAGATGGCAGGACAGGTGGGGACAGGAATGGACATCCTGCAAACTTAATCCAGCCCCTGGGGAGTGATCAGCCAGGTGTTGAGAGAGACCTGCCTCAACACAGGTGCAAAACATTGTCAGGGAACTGAAGAATTTGACACTGCTGTACTAAACACAAGAAATTGGATCAACTTTGGAGGAAATGACAACATTGTTCATTTTAAGAGTGTGCAGATGAAGTTATGACTGAGCTCACTCTTTCTTTAGCAAGTCGTGCACAGTGGCCTTCCTGCAAGATCTGAAGAAACAATGTTCCTTTTTTGGTAGGTCACTACTGTTCAACATACTCAGGCACGGCCCATGTGGTTGTCAATTTTTTATTTTTATGCCAACTTTATTGTCTTCAAATGAGGTTAATGATAATAAATGAGGATGATACATACTGTATAACAAATGTATCAAATGAACACAATATATATATTTTTTTTATTTAGCTACTATAAATTATGTCCATCTGTCATCTATCAAGCTTTTTCCGTTCTTTTATTTGACTTTACAAAGGTTACACCGAGAAAGGACTCATTCATTTGGTGTGTGGCTGACCTAGAAAGTAAAAAGGTACTGGCAAGCATACAAAAGTTTCACTCTGTCTGAGCTCACAGAGTCCAACTCCTGCCTTTGTTGGGTGACATTTCTCACACGTCGCTCCAATGGGTTGCCCTGGAAACGTGCTGTTTTCACAGTTTTTGTGAGGCCAAGCTGTCCCTTTGGAGGAATCAGTTCACCTTTTATACTGGATAAAAAATATCCGCAATTGCAACAATTTCAAAGATTTTATTGAGTTACAGTTCATATAAGGAAATCAGTCAATTGAAATAAATGTGTTATGCCCTAATCTATGGATGTCACATGACGGGGCAGCGGCACAGCCATGGGTGGGCCTGTGAGAGCATAGGCCTAACCACTTGGGAGCCAGGCCCACCCACTGGGGAGCCAGACCCAGCCAATAGGAATTCGTTTTTCCCCACAAAAAGGCTTTATTACAGGCAGAAATACTCCTCAGTTTCATAAACTGTCCGGGTGGCTGGTCTCAGACGATCCCGCAGATGAAGAAGCCGGATGTGGAGGTCCTGGGCTGGCGTGGTTATACGTGGTCTGCGGTTGTGAGGCTGGTTGGACTGCCAAATTCTCTAAAACGACATTTATGTTAGAGAAATTAACATGAAAATCTCTGGCAACAGCTCTGTTGGACATTCCTGCAGTCAGCATGCCAGTTACACGCTCCCTCAAAACTTGAGACATCTGTGGCATTGTATTGTGTGTCAAAACTGCACATTTTAGAGTGACCTTTTATTGTCCCCAGCACAAGTTGCAACTGTGTAATGTGTAATGATCATGCTGTTTAATCAGCTTCTTGATATGCCACACCTGTCAGGTGGATAGATTATCTTGGCAAAGGAGAAATGCTCACTAACAGGGATGTAAACAAATTTGTGTACAACATTTGTGAGAAACACTTTTTGTGCTTATGAAACATTTCTAGGATCTTTTATTTCAGCTCATGAAACATGGGACCAACACTTGCATTTCTATTATTTTGTTCAGTGTAGTTTGATTCTTCAACCTATTTCTCCCTGTGATGATAGTCAATGCCCTTTATCTCTGACATTGAACATTGGTCATAAGGTGCGCGTTACCGGAGCAGTGAACATGGCCTCTTTCTTATCTATACTGGAATGTCAGTAGAGATTGCCTGGATACCCCTCAAAGTTGCGTGTCTCTGTTAGCAGGCTTTTTGAGGTTCTTCTGTGCTGAGTACCCCATAATTTGATGGTGTTCGACTACACCTTTATTAAATTCCATTTAGAAATGCCTTCGGAAAGTATTCACACCCCTTTACTTTCCCCCCCATTTTGTTGTGTTAAAAATTTGTGTTAAAATGGATTTACTTGTCATTTTTTTGGTCAACAATCTACACAAAAAACTCTGTGATGTCAAAGTGGAAGAAAAACTAATATCAAATAAAAACACACTCATACCTTGATTAGATAAGTATGTAGCCCCCTGAGTCAATACATGTTAGAATCACCTTTGGCAGAAATTACAGCTGTAAATCTTTCTGGGTAAGTCTCTTAGAGCTTTGCACACCTGGATTGTACAATACTGGCACATTATTATTTTTTAAATTCTTCAAGTTCTGTTAATAAGTTGGTTGTTGATAATCGCTAGACAGCAATTCTCAAGTCTTGCCATAAATGTTCATGCCGATTTAAGTCAAACCTGTAAATAGGCCACTGAGGAACATTCAATGTCGTCTTGGCAAGCAACTGCAGTGTATATTTTGCCTAGTGTTTTAGGTTATTGTCCTGTTGAAATGTGAATTGTCTCCCAGTTTCTGTTGGAAAGCAGGCTGAACCAGGTCTTCCTCTAGGATTTTGCCTATGCTTAGCTCTATTCTGTTTATTTTTATCATAAAAAACTCCCTTGCTGATGACAAGCATACCCATAACGATGCAGCCACCACCATGCTTGAAAATATGAAGTGGTACTCAGTGATGTGTTGTGTTGGATTTGCCCTAAACATAATACTTTGTATTCAGGACATAAAGTTAATTTATTTGCCACATTTTTTTCAGTTTTACTTAAGCGCCTTATTGCAAACAGGATGCATGTTTTAGAATATTTGTATTCTGTACAGGCTTCCTTGTTTTCACTAAGTCAATTAGGTTAGTATTGTGGAGTAACTACAATGTTGTTGATCCATTCTTAGTTTTCTCCAATCACAGCCAAACTCTGTAACTGTTTTAAAGTCACCATTGACCTCATGGTGAAATCCCTGAGTGGTTTCCTTCCTCTCCAGCAACTGAGTTAGGAAGGACGTCTGTATCTTTGTAGTGACGGGGTGTATTGATACACCATCCAAAGTGTAATTAATAACTTCACCATGCTCAAAGGGATATTCGATGTCAGCTTTTTTATCTTCTTATTTTTTTACCCATCTACTATAGGTGCCCATCTTTGCGAGGCATTAGGAAACCTCTCTGGTCATTGTGGTTGAATCTGTGTTTGAAATGCACTGCTCGACTGAGGGACCTTACATATAATTGTATGTGTGGGGTACAGAGATGAGGTAGTAATTAAAAAATCATGTTAAACAATATTATTGTTTACTCCTGAAGTCATTTAGCCTTGCCATAACAAAGGGGTTGAATACAATACTTATTGACTCAAGACATTTCAGCTTTTCATTTTCCATTAATTTGAAAACATTTGCGAAAAACACCATTCCACTTATAGGGTATTGTGTCTAGGCCAGTGACAAAAAATATATTGAATCCATTTTAAATTCAGGCAGCAAGCATTTTTTGTTGTTGAAAAAGTCAAGGGGTGTGAATACTTTCTGAAGGCACTGCATAGCTCATTGGGTTAATATTTTATTTTATTTAAAACATCTTAAGGATCGGACCCTTTTTAAAAAAAAATTCGCCTAAAATGACATACCCAAATCGAACTACCTGTAGCTCAGGACCTGAAGCAAGGATATGCATATTCTTGATACCATTTGAAAGGAAACACTTAGATCCTTAGATCTAACACATTAGATCTGGTAAAAGATAATACAAAGACAAAAACATTTTTTTTTTCATAATCTTCGCAAGAGAAAGGCCACTATTGCAGTTTAAGGGCAATGTAGATTTTGGCCACTAGACAGCAGCAGTGTATGTGCAAAGTTTTAGACTAATCCAACCATTGTATTACAGTTCAAAATGTTGTATCAAGTCTGCCCAAATGCAACTAATTGGTTTATTGATACATTTTCAAGTACATAACTTTGCACTCTCCTCAAACAATAGCATGGTATTAGCTACTGTAGATTGGACAGTGCAGTTAGATTAACAATCATTTAAGGTTTCTGCCCATATCATATATGTCTATGTCCTGGAAAATGTTCTTGTTACTTAAAAAGTCATGCTAATCACATTAGCGCACATTAGCTCAACCGTCCCGTAGAGGTTTTTAACCTTCATTTAACTAGGCAAGTCAGTTAAGAATAAATTCTTATTTACAATGACGGCCTACACCGGCCAAACCTGGACAATAATTGGCAAATTGTGCACCGCCCTATGGGACCCCCAATCACGCCCGGTTATGATACAGCCTGGATTCAAACCAGGGTGTCTGTAATGACACCTCAAGCACTGAGATGCAGTGCCTTAGACTGCTGTGCCACTCCGGAGTCCCAATCACCTGGCCAACAGTGAGTGACATGATCACAATGGACAGCGTTGGCAGTTGTGAGGAGCATCAACATCTGTGACAAGTTAGAGAAGTGTATCCATGGATCCCATGGATAATGTTTCATGTTCCACTGCTTTTCCCATCCATACTATGCCAATGAGGTGATGTATAATTTGTGTACGCCTCTCCTCTCCTCCTCATATCCTGTACTGCACCACAGACAGACTGGCTGGCCTGTGGCAACAGAAGTGGGTTAGTCAATGAGGTCCAATATTTTCGACTTCATTTGCGGTATGTACTGTAGTGTGATTGACTGGGATAGAATCTGGGTCTGCTGCACACCACAGGAATGTAATAACCTGCTGAGCTAAAGCTTAGGCATTAGTGTGGTTCATTGTTCCACCTACAGTAGCATAATGCACGTAATGAGATTTATAAACATTGGAAGGTACTGTTTGGGATCCATGGATATAGTTCTCGAACTTGTCACAGATGTTGACGTACCTCATAACTGCCATCGCTGTTCACAGTCACTCACTTTTGGCCAGGTGATTCCCATCATGGCAGGAGGCCAGTGAACTTTCCAAACCTAACCCTGGGAAAATACATGGAAGCTCATGGTAACAGACTCTCCGACATTTCACAAGCAAGTTGTGAGTTCTGTGGTTCCTGTTTTCCATAGAAATGTCCACATGCTTTCACTTACTGGTTTGTGGGTGGTAGATGCCCCCATTGAGAGGGTTGTTGGTCAGTGATACAGGTCATTGGTTATTTGTAGTCTGGGTTAGTACTGCAATTCCTTGGCCTCCGTATTGTCACATTTTGCAGGAACACTTCGTATAAGTACATTTCAGCTTTGGACCCTTTTGTAATTGTACCCCTGTTGTGCAATCACTAAATTTTGTTTACTGAGACGCCACATGATTGCATTGACCCTTTGATGTGAGCATGATCCCTTTGTAGTACAGAACATTTATAACTTGTGGGATTCCACACAAACATAACGGCAGTGTTTTCCCATGAAACACTCTGGATATTATGCCTTGCTTGGGAAAATGGACTGAATCTACACCTGATTTCACATATGGAAAATCACATGATTTCACGTGAAATTTCCACGTTTTGCACATTGTGTTTCTCGTGAAATTCCACTTGAAATCATGAGAAACCTTGTGTTTTTGATACACTTTACATGTGATGATATTTCACAAGGAGTTTCACGTGGATTTTCACATGATCACATAACCTTTCATATGTGAATTAAAATGTTCACATGTGAATATTTTTCACATGAGATTTCACAGGTGATGCCCAGCAAACAAAAATGAGTTGTTAGCATACACACACAAACAGTGCTTTTAACATAGTGTTTTCAACTTACATATTTGTCACTTTTACATAAACTATTATATTGTGCATGTTTATACTGTAATTATTATTCAACATTTTGTCCTCACCTGGGATTTGAACTAACAACTTATTGGTTCAAGGTATTCCGATGTTCCTGCCACGCCCCCATGTCTGTGTTGATGACTGAATTCACTTGTATTCCTGCACTTTGGACTTAGGTAAAGTAAATAGCTGCTTTGTTAAAAATACACAGAAGAAAAATGATTACATTTATCATAATGATTCAGGAGTAACATTAAAACTGAATAATATGCCCCACCAACATTAAACTATACAGAAAACCCTCAAATTGCTGAAATAAGTCAATTAAATCCATGATGAGAGAATAGTCAGATTAATGGACAACTAAAATAGAAGTGCAGATGGCACTCTTTTGCTAAGTGCAGAGATGTATTGTAGGTAATGAATGTGTAGAGGAACGCTACAGACTTGGCAGCACAACAGAAAGATCAGCATACATGTTGAGCTGAAATTTACACGTAAAAAAAGAGTCACGTGAGGTCAAATCTAACTAGCAAATGTATTTTGTGAAAAGCTTTCTTGAAATTGTGCATCCCCATAATGTAACATATATTTCACGTTATCACATGTTGCTTTCACGTGTTGTCACATGTTATCACATTAACTTCACATGCGATAAAATGTTTTCCCATGCAAAGTTTGTGTTTTTTTCTATAAGGGTAGACTTAATTCATCACCATCTCTCACTCAGCTCCTCTTAAGAAAAAATAACATAAGTGCTTTAAAGTATATGCTCTCCCCCTCAAAGAATGCATGCTACTGATCCTTTTACTCTGGCATGGGTACATGTAGCGAATTACACAGTGGCAACCGATGAGATGATGACTGAGAAATGATCAGATTTTAAATGTTTACTTCAGCCAATTATTCACACTTACTATGGAATGCGAGTCTTTTGGCCAAGAATGTCATACATGAGCACTGCCTGGCTGCTGATATCCCTCCAATCGGATGTTATTATGCACTTTCCGATGTCATTACTCATGTGGAATCTAATTCAGGGTCTTACAAACTATTTAAAGGAGCACTGCCCTTTTTCTTTTATAACTCAATGCTGTTTTCATTGCTGAAAACTTCATCATATTCAGTCAGGCTTGAGTGGAGGGCAGACCGTATGCATAAAATATTTGATCTATTTATGAATTTTGATTGGCAATACTATTGTTAATTTTGTGACTACGAGTTAACTTCAACCAGATTCAATATCCTTCGATGACTAGGATTGTTAACTTTGCTCTTTACCGTTGATGTTTATTGTGGGTCCAAAATAATTTTTTTACACCCCATTTTGAAGCTCTATCCCAAAGTAGTGTTCTTGATTTCAGATTAATAATTTTGAAAAGGTGAAAGATTTCTGGGCAGTTTTAGTTTCCCAGCAGTGGTGATCCTCTTCTTGATTTTTTTATATACCTTGGACAGCTTCTCCGCTGTAGGGAAACGGTTGAGATAATGTGAGGCTTATCCACATCTGTCTCGCCCTACTCTTGAAATGGATCCCAGATTTCAATGTTAATACTCTGCTATCTTGTTCAAGAGGATTTGCAAAGATACGATAAGGTATGATTTATGGTAAACTCAATTAGTTGAACTGTCCTGCATTCTCTCAGAAAATTAATTAAGAACCATGCTGATTAACGAAGTGACTGGAGAATTAACTCATTAACATTTAATTTCATTCGCAGGGCTGTATTATGAATAAGACCAGACAACTTTGTCTTGCAGACAGCTCATTTTCTGCATCATGATGAATTAGGGAAAGCTTTTTGACTTGATTACCTGATAAGGAACTATTTTCCTTTCCTGCATTTTGTTGATCGGAAATAAGCCTTTCCCAGCTTTATGCCAAAAGGAAAGGGAGACTTTCCAGCTAGCACATAACGTTCTGAGAACCATATACTTCTTAGAGCTTGGTGAGAGTGTGATTGTCCTATGGTTATTTTGCATACGACCTTCCCACAGAGAGGAAATTCAAAAGCTAATTTGACTCATGCACTAACACGGCTTTTCAGCATAACAAGCGTGACCACTGCTAGAGTACTGTAGCTTTATTGATCTACTGTACTTCAACAACAGATGTACTCACATTGAATGGGTTGATTAGGATCCAAACCTTCTCTCAAACAGCCTAATACAAACTCTTAGAGTAGGTTTACCCCATTAATGTACTTGGTATGGTAAACATGTTTTTACATGTAAGACGTTATCCCATTTCACTAATTTAAACATTCAAATCAAATCAAAATTGATTGGTCACATACACATGGTTAGCAGATGTTAATGTGAGTGTAGCAAAATGCTTGTGCTTCTAGTTCCGACTGCAGTAATATCTAACAAGTAAACTAACAATTCCCCAACAACTACCTAATACACCCCAAATCTAAAGGGGTGAATGAGAATATGTAAATATACACATATGGATGAGCGATGGCCGAGCGGCATAGGCAAGGGGCAATAGATGGTATAAAATACAGTATATACATATAATATGAGTAATGTAAGATATGTAAACATTATTAAAGTGCCGTTACTTAAAGTGGCTTTGTATAAAGTGACTAGTGATCCATTTATCCATTTAGGTTAAAGTGGCCAGTGATTGGGTATCAGTGTAGGCAGCAGCCTCTCTGAGTTAGTGATGGCTGTTCAGCAATCTGATGGCCTTGAGATAGAAGCTGTTTTTCAGTCTCTCGGTCCCAGCTTTGATGCACCTGTACTGACCTCGCCTTCTGGATGGTAGGGGTGTGAACAGTCGGTGGCTCGGGTTGTTGTTGTCCTTGATGATCTTTTTGGCCTTCCTGTGACATCGGGTGGTGTAGGTGTCATGGAGGGCAGGTAATTTGCCCCCGGTGATGCATTGTGCAGACTGCACCACCCTCTGGAGAGCCTTGCGGTTGAGGGCGCTGTAGGCTAGGTCAAATGTGGGGAGGTTTTCACGGAAACAGATTAAGACTAGTCCTGGACTAAAAAGCAAGATCAATGGAAAATCTCCATCCAAAATTATTTCTAGTCTAATAATACATTATGGTCTTTCTCTTGCATTTCAAAGATGATGGTAAAAAATAAATACAGGAGAACGGTTGGTTTTTTCTTTGAATTATCTTTTATCAGATCTATTGTGTTATATTCTCCTACATTCCTTTCACATTTCCATAAACCTCAAAGTGGTTCCTTTCAAATGGTACCAAGAATATGCATATCCTTGCTTCAGTGCCTGAGCTACAGGCAGTTAGATTTGGGTATGTCATTTAGGCGAGAAATGAAAATCCTTAACCCCACATTTTACCTAGCCTTATACATAAGCCTACTCAGACACGGTATTTGACAGCATTTTAACATATTTTGGTTTATGTTCCTGTTATAAACAATGGAGTAATGCAACCTTATATTTTGGGATATGGTAGGGTAAAACAGTTGTGCTATGACTTTTATACATTCTAGTATTTAAAGGGTCAATCTGTGATTACTTCATACATTTTTTTACTTTTAAATTATTAACACACACCCATTGATTCTTAAAGAATATAACTTATATGAAAAATGCATCATAAGTTTAGTCCAATTGTCATTCCCCATCAGAACCCAAAATATATTCTTGTTCTACTCAATGGAGCCCATTTTGCCATTCCCACTGTCTTAAAGCAACACAGCCGTCCCCTCCTGTACTCCCTGTTCACCCACGACTGCATGGCCAGGCACGACTCCAACACCATCATTAAGTTTGCAGACGATACAAGAGTGGTAGGCCTGATCACCGACAACAACGAGACAGCCTATAGGGAGGAGGTCAGAGACTGTTAGGAATTTTGTTAATAAATAGTTAAAACAAATTCTAGCTTTAGATAAAACTATAACTAATTGAACTCTGCATGCCTGGTGAAAAGAGATTTGTGTTGTGGGTCATAAAATAAGCAGAAAGGGTCGTTAAACTATGGTTGAACTGACCCAACTTAGCCCTGAGGTGTTTAGATAAGGCTGTGGGTAACTTTTTAGGTCTTCCATTATCTTGAGTTGTCTGCTAAAGTGGTAATAAATTATAGTGAGCCTTCAGGATAATTGATTATATTATGTGTCATGTGTGTGTGCTGTGAAGTTGGAATGAACTTTTGAACCTGTTTTCTATTTGTCAGGACAATGAGATTTATTCTGTAACCTATGACGTCATATCTTGTATATAAACCTGTGTTTATGATCAAATGGCAGCGTGCTCCGAGAATAAACACTATTATCTAATTTTAATAAGACTGTATCCTGTCTATTTTATGTTAATAAGTATCTTACAAATTCTTATAAATAGACAGATTGAATTTAATTAATGAGTACATTAGAGGAATTATTTAATTCCACTAACAATTGGTCCTTCGAGCCGGATTTCCAAACTTTGCCTCTGTCATCCGAAGATATTAGCCGAAAACCGTGCACGGGCGGGTCTAGACCCGTTATTTAAAGTCCTGGCCTCTGAATTGAGGTTAAAAAACAGGCCGGTATATATATATCTGAGGTCGACAGAGACGGTGACGGAATCAAACCGGCATTGCTTTTCCCAGTCTGCAAGACGAAGGTAAATAGTCTTTATTCTCGAATGTGGGGGGTATGATGTAAGTTATCTTTGATTTTAAATTCTAAACGTGTTTAGCATTTATCAATAATAGTAGCTTCGGATATTCCAAACAGATTGTGGGTTACTTGTATGACCGAAATACAAGATGGATGGATGAAAAGGTCCGAAAAGACCTTGGTAGGTGCATTACCGTAAAAAAAATAATGAATTTGAATAATCCGAGCCTTGCAAGCTGTGAGGATTATTAAGGGTGGGATATAGTAAGTGTTGTTAGGACGGTCGTTTTGTACAAATAGGACAGCCATTAATTCAAAAGACATACCTAAATAAAGTTTTAACCTAAGTGTTTATCTGTATATGGGACGTAGTCTGACTATGAAAAATAGCGGATAGATATATTAAAACAGGTGAGGATAAATTCGGTTTGGTGAGAAGGCAGGGTAATCCTAGGCGAACGGAATAACTGAACTTATTAATACTGAAAGAAATTAATATCCAAAAGAGTGGGAGGGAAACTTAATATAGCGAAGTGAGATTGGATAAATACAACCAGAGTTTGACCAGGGAAGTGTGTCCCCTGGGTAATAACTGATAGTTTAAAGTGAGATCTAATGTCCGATCAATAACAACGCTATAGATAAAGTTTCCAGGGAAGAGAATCATATAAATTCATAAACATAGATTATAACTAGGTAACGGTAAAACGCACATAACATAGAAATATATTCACCTAGATTGTGAGAGCGGTAGGAAGTGGTAACACACACATAGAGACATAAATAAATAAATAGAAAGACATAGATAGGTGATAAATACCATAACTACTAGTAACGGCAAGGATTTATCAAACATGGGTAGTAAATCCTCCAAGGAGGTCCCGGTATTAACGGGAGACCAGCGTTTTATGGAACTGAAAGATAAGAGGAATTTAGAATTCTGTCCAAAATGGAGTAAGTATTATGGATTTGATGGTAGGCTGAATGTTGAAAAACTAGAATTGCTTATCAAACAGATACATAAGGAGTGTGGTGAGGATGAGAAGAAGCAGAATAAACAGGGGTTATACACAGCTAGAGTCTGGCTTTCGGAAGCTAGGAAAAGAGTAGAGGGTGGTAACAGAAAGAAATCTAAAGAGAGCCAAGATACGCTGCACTCCGCTCCCACAGATGAAAAAGTTAGCCGAATGGGCGGGGGTGGGAGTCAAATACTATGTCCTTCTCTAGTAGACCAGATATACAGAGGTAATACTGTTGATGAGATAGTAGTGGTGAGAATACGGCTGCAGGAGATAACGGTACAACCACCACCCAAAATTGTGGAGTCTGCTGAAGCCGAAGGGGGAATAGTCGGTGTGGAGAAAGAAAATAAGTCGAGAAAAGTGGGAAATGTGAGTCAAAAGAAAAAGAGAAAATGTTTTAATTGCAATAATTTAGGGCATATCGCCTGGGAGTGTAATATTCCCTGCACACATTGTGACAGGTTAGGACATAAACATCAAGATTGTAATTTAATTAAGAGGGAGGTCAGGCGCGGCTATCGGGAGAATAAGAGAGAGTCGAGAAACAACGAAAGCGAGAAAAATGGGAATTCTCACTGAGGAAAGGCTTGAGCTTTTAAATTAGGGATATTTTGTTGACTCGGGGTTGGAATTACGAATACAGATACATGTAAAGTGGGTTTAAATGCGAATAAGTTTTTGTTATTTACATGGCTTTGGTGGATCAGTGGTAGAATTCTCGCCTGGAACGCGAGAGTCTCGGGTTCGGTTCCTGGTAAATGTTTTGACTAGAATCCGAGTTTTTGATTGTAATTAAACTATTTGTATGTTTTGCCTAGAAAGTTATAGTTGCTAGTGTTTGTATAAGATATAAACTGAACGTTTTAATAGATTGTTTAGGTTAAATTAATAGACTAATTCATTCCACTTAAAAGAATAACGAAGCGAATTTCGATGCAAGACGATGTCTGTTGCCTAAATTATATGTTTGAATAATGTATTGGGAATATGGTCGTAATTAAAATGCTGAATCAAGAGATAGTTACTAAATTCTAATGAATTCTAAAATAATAATGAAGAGAGAATTAATTGTATGGTGATAACGCAAAACTGCGTCGTTACGTTGAATACACATTTACGTTACTCAAATTAATTTGAAAGTAGTTTAGGGACAGACTCCCACTCTTTTCTGTACTTCTGGCAGTACAATTTTGATTGAGAGATGTTGTAAGTTCTGATTCAACAGATGTGATAAATTAGGTTTGGTTTATCGAACCCGTACTACTGTTGCTGCAGACAGCCAACAATTATTTACAATTCATTGAAAGTCGTTGCGGCTTAGGTCTAGGTTGAGCGCCTGTTGATGACATCACTCACAAGGCACTTTTGTCGCCACGGCAATTATGTTGTGACTGGGGTGTGGCAGAGAAAAGTGTTTGTGTCATTTAGAAGGAAAATGCATGCATTATTGTTTTGAGTCACTTTTCAGAAGTTGATAAACATTTCCAGATACATTTTTAAAAGAAGCTGTAAGTCGTCAGGGTAGTCAGGAAAGATGCTAAAAACTAGCAACAGATTCGCTAGGTGGGCATCATTGATTTATGGTGTTTATTGGACTATATTTGGCTGTGAGAAAGGGAGATCTGAATGTCTGAATCGTAAAACATAGTGATAATGGATTCTGATGGTTATTGATTCCTGGTTTGATTGTTTAAGTAACACCAGTTAATTTGAGCAGGAAAGTTCCTGTAGTCTAACATTATAATCCGTTTCCATTATGTGGAACAATGTCAGGGTATTAATGTTGAAAAGCAACCTCTATAGTAAAAAACAATTGCATATGTTTTGGGAAATTAGCGAGGTTGAATTTGGTTATTTGAGCTTTTCCTCTGATACATAGATATATGTAACAGGGGCATCAGTTGTTGTTTTTTGAGGAACATGCAGACTGTGTTTTATTTTATTGAGATGTAAACATGAGTCTCTGAGTAATTTTGTCATCTGAACCATTATAGTAGTGAGTTCTTGTATAGTTTGTTTTTTGCTGATTAAAGTGGTTTGTTTATTTGGTTACTGTTTATTGTTTATTTTAGGAGTTGATTTAACTTAATTAAACATTGTATTCTGGTGTGTTTAAGTAGGATTCCTTCTTCCGGGACGGATGGAAGTTATCTGAAATATGTAAGTTGAAGGAGCCATGGGAAAATACGTTTACATTTTTATTAAATACCTGGGATTAAATTACTGATTTCTTACACTGAGAAATGTACGACATTTGCGACAGAGGAAAAAAGTAATACGTTTAGATAATAAATATCAGGTTAATTGCATCTAAGGCATGTTCACTTAAGTACACATATACATTGACGTTGTTTAAAACTTGATTTTAAAACTTGATGATTAATGATTTGAGGTAAAGAGGAATTATCATTAGGTTTGGTTAATAGTTCACTTTTGAGTTTCTGAATCGATGTAGCATAGTGAATGCTAGTTAGACGTTTTGTGTTTTTCCTGGGAGAGTGGGAGTTTTATTGTCTCTTGGATGTTTCCTGGGACTATTATCTTGGGGAGAGATTGAGATTGAGTGGGTGAGATTGAGGCCATAAACGACCAAATTGGAAAGGGCCTGAAAGGTTTTTGTTTTTTCATTAAGGTTTGCAAATATACACACATAAAACATTTGTTAGGACTATTTGTTTTAGTGCAAAGGAATTTTAAAGGGGCATGCTCATATATGGAGTTTTATGAGTTTTTATTTTCTGAGTTTTAATTACACAAGTGAATTTTTTTGATTTTAAGGATAAAGGGTTCTTTAAAATGTCTAGGAACATGACTATACAAGGGTGGTATAACCTCTGACCTTTATCATGGCTGTCTCTTGAGGTCTGATCAGCTTCAGGGGAGGGCCATGAAGATAATGCATTTGTGGTCATTTGGGATACTAGTTTTGAGGTACATTAATTGGCTATTATTGATTTGGTATTACAACAGGAAAAATCTCCTTTGTCATCGATAATAAATGAGGGAAGATATGATACATTGAGGTTTGGACAGGAGATATTTTAAGCCAATAGGGCAGGAAAATACATAAGCATTAAAATTATTTATGAGAAAAAATAAGTTTTAGTTCTTAGGAGTGGTAATTTACTGTGGATAAGGTATCCACACTGTAAAACATATATTAATTATTTATGAGACTGAGTTTAAGGTTAACCAATGTTATTATTTAATAAAAAACAGTGGACTCCTGGGGGAGAGAGCTTATTAGTAAAGAAAGGATTTGATATGGTTACCATTTGTTTTGGCCATTAGAAGATTTTTATTTAAATAGTATTAAAATTGACAGGGGTATATGTGATGATTTAGGATGGAGATAGGTTGATTAAGGTTATGTAAGGACTTTAGAGATTGACACTATAAGACATGTTTTTTTTTTTTTAAATCCATGATTTTAGATAAAGCCAAAACAGTGAGACACTTAGTTAATATTTGGATGGAACACATAGTTGTTATTGACTATTATGAGAAAAAGGCATACAGAGGGGTCTGCCACGCACTGTTGAGATCTTGAAGGTTTGAGAGCAGAGTGGAGAGGGGGGACCAGGACATGAGCAAGGTAGGCTGTGAAAGATAGGTGAGAAAAGGGATACGGTTTAAATCAATAAATATATATATATTTAAGAACATATATAAGCAGCACAGATACCTTTTAAAGTAGATAAGTCACTTGACAGAGAATTGGAAAAGGATAGATATGAATGGACGCCCAAGGGAGAATTGGATATGCGGCGAATGAAAGGGGCGTTCCTATATGATAATGTCAGACATAAGGATAATTTACACTAATTTTACCTAAGTAATTGGTTAGGTTAGGCAAGGTTGTTACCTGGCAGAGCCAGGTAACAAAGGGGGGATGGGTAAGTTGTGGTCTAGGATAGGATGTGGCCTATTGGATGATAAACTAATAAATAAAAAAAATCTAGCTAAACAAGCAGATATAGAAATAGAAAGAAGTATTGTTAATTACATGAAAAGGTTGTTTGTTTAACCAAACCTGTATGTCCAAGATTTTATGCACTACAGGTGGATTACACGTGAAGTCACTCAATCCAGTCCCTGAGGCCTGTTGGGGGGACCATACCAAGACTCCTGGTAACAGCTAGCTGAAAGAGCTACCCGGATTCATATCACACTGCGGGAGGGTAAGACACATTGACACTGTCGAACAAGCACAGTGTCCGAGAGGAGAACTGGAATTAACAGAATTCCGGGGGCCATCTCTCGGATGAAGATTTCCTTTTCCCCGTCATTCCATTCCTGTGTTTGTTCATAGAAGTGAAAGTGTGTCTGGCTTCTTGCTGATGATGTTTTCTCTGGGAGAGGGGGGGGGCTTTATAGGTGGGTGGTCCATCCTGAGCTGTCTGGTTGTGGGAGCCATATTCCTGATACACCATGAACCCCAAGAAGGCCAGAGGGTAATATTGACACATAGTTAGACAATGAGGATTTTTTTGTATTAACCAAGCATAAGAGATCACTTGATCTGGATTGACAGGAAGTTAGAGTAGAGATTGGGAAGGATGTCTCTGTGGAGTTCTATGTAGACCAAATGGGGTCTCTGACTCTTTGGCAGTTAGGACTAAGAGCAGCCATTGTGGAAGACATCTATGAAAGTCCCTGTGTAGTTCATGGAAACAGGTTATAGCTCACATCATGAGGGCTACATAAATCAACATACCCAGTATGGAAGATGGAGAGTAGTGAAAGTAAGGGTTTCAGTTGACAACCTAGTGCCATTCCCAGTACGAGAAGTTAGAGCAGATGATAGTCAGCCAGAATACAAGCAGAGCCCCTGACAAAGCAGATACTGACCGTAGAGTTGTCCAGAGCCAAGGGCCGATGTGGATGGTTCAGATGAAAGATTTTAAGGAAGTGATTGAGGTGGAAACTGTTATGGGATTCTAACCTATGGTTAGGCATGCCTCAGCAAAACCTCAGTTCATAACCATTTCCTTTCCATTTGATGGAATTGCTACACCCATGGAATGGCCTGTATGATAAAGCGGTTCAAGAGGGCAGGAAGCTGAACTATGACAGTTGCATTGATCTGTGATATGTGTCCCCAGGTGCCGATTACATCCAGATTTTCTCTTTCACAGTGACAGGATTTTATGGATCGCTACATAACACACGGATGGGAAGTAGGGGAAGTCAGTACATGCAATAGGACTGAGAATGTTACAACCGAGAAGACAATGAGGGACCTGACTGGCAGATGAAAAGGTTTAGAGTGTGGAGGTATGAAGCTGTGACCTAACCTGCCTACCAATTGGAACGGTAGTTGTGCACTAGTGCAGTTAGGCATGCTCTTTACCCTTACTCAGATCCAATTCAAAGCGAGGAATTAGATCATAGCAGGATTAGAGTCAAGTATTTTCTAGTGGTCCACTCTCAATAAGAATGAGGACTAGATCAATTATATTTATTATAATCAACAGCGCTTCATCTATTATACCAGAGATGTAATGAATGGCTTGGCAGAATAGAATAGAATCGCGTTAGATATGTTATTGGCAGAAAAGGGTGGGGTTTGTGTGTTATTCGGGTCGATGTGCTGTACGTTTATCCCAAATAACACAGCTCCGGATGGATCAGTGACCAAGGCCTTGGCAGGTTTAACCACCCTAGCTCACGAGTTGGCAGTGAACTCAGGGGTGGATACTTCTCTGACTAATTGGTTTGACAGTATGTTTGGGAAATGGAAAAATGTCATGATTACTGTGTTATGGGCTACCTTAACCTGTGTGACTGTGTTAGTTTTGTGCGGATGTGGTTTAATTCCGTGAGTGAAAGAAAGTTCTCATTTCCAGGATTCTGGAGAAATCAATTACACAACAGATGATGAAGTACGGATCAATTCTAAGCTCTGACCAGTGGAAGGATGAATGTATGGGGCCGGATCTAGTGGAGAACGATTCCGGACCTTTTAATTATGAGGAACCGAGATTGGATGAAACTGTATTTGACGTTTAGAGAATTTAGACGGTTACATGTTTCAATGTATAGACTGTTTCTTTAATGAAGATTGTAACGAAAATCCTAAATAGAGTTATGTTTCTGATGAAGGTTAGAACAGTCATTGATGTTGATGGAGTGTAAATACATGTATTGGATTGGTTTTATTCTTGTATAACCTTTATGTTTCTATATGATATTTGATATGTAGATATTAATTGTTTTGTTATTTAGGGTGGATTGTTAGGAATTTTGTTAATAAATAGTTAAAACAAATTCTAGCTTTAGATAAAACTATAACTAATTGAACTCTGCATGCCTGGTGAAAAGAGATTTGTGTTGTGGGTCATAAAATAAGCAGAAAGGGTCGTTAAACTATGGTTGAACTGACCCAACTTAGCCCTGAGGTGTTTAGATAAGGCTGTGGGTAACTTTTTAGGTCTTCCATTATCTTGAGTTGTCTGCTAAAGTGGTAATAAATTATAGTGAGCCTTCAGGATAATTGATTATATTATGTGTCATGTGTGTGTGCTGTGAAGTTGGAATGAACTTTTGAACCTGTTTTCTATTTGTCAGGACAATGAGATTTATTCTGTAACCTATGACGTCATATCTTGTATATAAACCTGTGTTTATGATCAAATGGCAGCGTGCTCCGAGAATAAACACTATTATCTAATTTTAATAAGACTGTATCCTGTCTATTTTATGTTAATAAGTATCTTACAAATTCTTATAAATAGACAGATTGAATTTAATTAATGAGTACATTAGAGGAATTATTTAATTCCACTAACAGAGACCTGGCCAGGTGGTTCCAGAATAACAACCTATCCCTCAACGTAACCAAGACTAAGGAGATGATTGTGGACTACAGGAAAAGGAGGACCGAGCACGCCCCCCATTCTCATCGACGGGGAGGAGGTTGAGAGCTTCAAGTTCCTTGGTGTCCACATCACCAACAAATTAGAATGGTCCAAACACACCAAGACGGTCATGAAGAGGGCACGACAAAGCCTATTCCCCCTCAGGGAACTAAGATTAAGATTTGGCATGGGTCCTGAGATCCTCAAAAGGTTCTACAGTTGCAACATTGAGAGCATCCTGACTGGTTGCATCACTGCCAGGTACATCAATTGCTCGGCCTCCGACCGCAAGGCACTACAGAGGGTAGTGCGTACGGCCCTGCTGCCGTACGCACAGTTTTTACCCCTAACAGTTTTTACCCCTAAGCCATAAGACTCCTGAACAGGTAATCAAATGGCTACCTGGAATATTTGCATTGTGTGCCCCCCCCAACCCCTCTTTTACGCTGCTTCTACTCTCTGTTTATCATATATGCATAGTCACTTTAACTATACATTCATGTACATACTACCTCAATTGGCCTGACCAACCAGTGCTCCCGCACATTGGCTAACCGGGCTATCTGCATTGTGTCCCGCCACCCGCCACCCGCCACCCACCACCCACCAACCCCTCTTTTACGCTACTGCTACTCTCTGTTCATCATATATGCATAGTCACTTTAACCATATCTACATGTACATACTACCGCAATCAGCCCGACTAACCGGTGTCTGTATGTAGCATCGCTACTTTTATAGCCTCGCTCCTGTTTTTCACTGTCTTTCACTGTTGTTTTTATTTCTTTACTTACCTATTGTTCACCTAATACCTTTTTTGCACTATTGGTAAGTAAGCATTTCACTGTAAGGTTGTATTCGGCGCACGTGACAAATAAACTTTGATTTGATTTGATGACTGCTGTTGTGTTGCCACCCTGTAGCACAGCAGTTCCACTTTGCTTTTCCTCTTGTCTCTGCAGACTATAACAGGTGACCTTCCCCAGCCTTTTTTCATAGTAGAGAACGCTCAAAAGTATGTGACACATTTTCTGAACATCTGTTTTCAATTCAGTCTAGCAATCATAGGGTGAAGAAACTTCAAAGTGTCACACAGGATAATACGCATTGCAACAAAGGATGGTGCATTTACACCACAGAAACCATGACATCAGTGGTTCTAAGCCCACCAAGGATGAGGTGGGGAAGCTTCCCACTGGGGCACACCACGTCATTTCAATGTGGAGAATCGGGTAATATTTGGTAGATGTTGAACAATGAGATTCCATCCTCTTTTTACCCACTCAAAAAGACAGCCAAAAGTTGTTTGAATTCCAACTGCGTTATCACTATGGCTTCAACCATCTAAAAGCACAAGAAAATTCCAAATGAAAATCATTATCTGATTTTTGGTTTAGTTGTCACCTAAATGTGTTATCACTGCGCTTTCAACCATTTTAAAAGCAAAATAAAGTTCAAATGGGAATACAATGTCAGATATTTAGTTTATTTATACAAAAACGTAATGTGTTAACACTGCTTCATCTAATAGCACAACCAAATGACTTGGATTACAGTTGAGATTACAATGCCGTTTGAGATTCTGTGCAGATTATTCTAGCAATTGTGAAGATTTCCACAGACCTTCGACCCAGAACATGCACACTTTTTATGATTACGTAAGAAGGCATTTGTGTTACAGTAACATCAAAATGTGGCCATGGATGTTTTACTCATTTTAAGGTTGAATAAATATTGTTACATTAGTTTGTAAAACAGCCTTAACATTAGGCTGTTTATTTATTATTATTTCAAAAGTATTATTGAATTGTGTTTGATCAGTCGCGTGTATTCATGGATGCCAAGGGAAGCCATGCTTCCACCAAAAATGTACCAACAAAAAAACAAACCAAAAAAATTGTCTCTCTGTGTTTCATAATTTTCCTTCAATTCGCATGATGCTGAATAGATTTCACTGGAGAAAGCATTCAAGCGAGCGAAACAGCGCCCCTCTGTATGTGTAGGCCATCTATCTGATGCTGTCTGGTAAAAACGAGTATGACATTGTTGCCGCCCATAGCAATGAATGCAAGGCAAGCCACGAGCATTTCCCCTCTCTTGATAAAAAAATCTATAAAATAATAGCCAATCAGCGTTAAGCTAAACTGAGTAAGCTCAACTGTGAATGGTCCTGGTGCACAAAATACGTGTCATGTGAAGCCAGTTAGGATTTGGCTTCACACCAATCACATCACATCAAAAGCCAAATGTCATTGACAGAAAAATATTGAAATGTTGCATCTCATTGTGTCGTTATTCTCTGTTGGCTAGCTAGCTAGCAAGCTAAAATGGTCCTTTTCCTAAATTAGCCAAGGATGGAGATTTGGACTTGATGTTTTACTTAATTATCCGTACTGGCCAATGACTATAACAATGATTCTGATCCAACCAGAATCTCATACATTGTGCCACTGGCCTGATAGGATGGAAGTTCAATATGTATCTAATGTAGTAGGCTAATGTTAACTAGCTGGCTCATCATTGCCCATGAAAAGAAGTGAGGCTAATGAACAAGCATTTTAGCCAGGTAGTTAAGGACAACAAAAACTAAAGGCATGTACAGTGCCTTGCAAAAGTATTCATCCCCCTTGGCGTTTTTCCTATTATGTTGCATTACAACCTGTAATTTAAATGGAATTTTACTTAGATTTCATGTAATGGACATACACAAAATAGTCCAAATTGGTGAAGTGAAATGAAAAAAATTACTTGTTTCAATTATTTTTAAACAATTATAAACAGAAAACTGGTGAACGCATACAGTATGTATTCACCCCCTTTGCTATGAAACCCCTAAATAAGATCTGTTGCAACCAATCACCTTCAGAAGTCACATAATTAGTTAAATAAAGTCCACCTGTGTCCAATCTAAGTGTCACATGATCTGTCACATGATCTCAGTATACATACACCTGTTCTGAAAGGCCCCAGAGTCTGCAACACCACTAAGCAAGGGGCACCACCAAGCAAGCGACACCATGAAGACCAAGGAGCTCTCCAAACAGGTCAGGGACAAAGTTGTGGAGAGGTATAGATCAGAGTTGGGTTATAAAAAAATATCCGAAACTTTGAACATCCCACGGAGCACCATTAAATCCATCATAAAAAAATGGAAAGAATTTGGCACCACAACAAACCTGCCAAGAGAGGGCTGCCCACCAACACTCATGGACCAGGCAAGGAGGGCATTAATCAGAGATGCATCAAAGAGACCAACGATAACCCTGAATGATCTGCAAAGCTGCAAAGCTGCAAATCTGTCCATAGGACCACTTTAAGCTGTACACTCCACAGAGCTGGGCTTTACGGAAGAGTGGCCAGAAAAAAGTTATTGCTTAAAGAAAAAAATAAACAAACACATTTGGTGTTCACCAAAAGGCATGTGGGAGACTCCCCAAACATACGTAAGAAGGTACTCTGGTCAGATGAGACTAAAATTGAGCTTTCTGGCCATCAAGAGAAACGCTATGACTGGCGCAAACCCAACACCTTTCATCACCCCAAGAACACAATCATGCTGTGGGGATGTTTTTCATTGGCAGGGACTGGGAAATTGATCAGAATTGAAGGAATGATGGCTTGGCTTGCCAGCTTGCCAGTTAGCCCTATTGACCTATGAACTTACCCATTCACTGAACCGTCTTTCAAACAGGTCAATAGCAACAGAGATGAAACAAGATATACACAAAACATCCATTTTACTTCATAATTATCAGCTACAGTAGTTGCAGTGCATTCGGAAAGTATTCAGAGCCCTTTACTTCTCCCACATTTTGTCACGTTACAGCCTTATTCTTAAATTGATTAAGTAAAAACAAATCCCCATCAATCTACACACAAAGCGAAAACACGTTTTTAGAAATGTTGGCACATTTTATTACAAATTATAAACAGAAATAATTTTTTTACATAAGTATTCAGACCCTTTGCTATTAGACTCGAAATTGAGCTCAGGTGCATCATGTTTCCATTGAGATATTTCTACAACTTGATTGGAAAGGCACACACCTGTCTTTATACTTGTAAGGTCCCACACTTGTCAGTGCATGTCAGAGCAAAAATCAATCCATGAGGTCGAAGGAATTGTCAGTAGAGCTCAGATACAGGATTGTTTCAAGGCACAGATCTGGGGAAGGGTACCAAAGGATGTCTGCAGCATTGAAGGTCCCCAAGAACACAGTGGCCTCCATCATTCTTAAATGGAAGCAGTTTGGAACCACCAAGACTCTACCTAAAGCTGGCCGCCCGGCCAAACTGAGCAATCGAGGGAGAAGGGCCTTGGTCAGGGAGGTAACCAAGAACACGATGGTCACTCTGACAGAGCTCTAGAGTTTCAGCAAATGTATAAAAATAACAGGATGCGCCTGACCTCAATTTCGAGTCTCATAGCAAAGGGTCTGAATACTTATGTAAATAAGGTATTTTAGTTTTAAATTTGTAATAGATTTGCAAAAAAAATACAAATATATTTTTGCTTTGTCATTAAGGGGTATTGTGTGTAGATTGATGAGGAAACAAATGTATTTAATCAATTTTAGATTAAATAAATGAGGAAAAAGTCAAGGGATCTGAATTCTTTCCGAATGCACTGTAGGTTGCAATATGGCTTTTTTGGAGGGGGTTCCTCTGTGATTTTACTGCTAGTGTGTTTGGGAAAGGGAAAAGAGGATACCTAGTTCGGTTGACATTGTATCCAAATATCAACATTTAAAAGATATGCATCTACTGCTTAGATAGTTAGATCTGAGCCACTGGCTTATTCCTATTATTTTATTTCTTTAATTTTGGTTTGAGATGGAGACGTGAATCCTCATATAATTTGTTAACTTGTTGACAATTAATAGACTATTTAACGTGCGTCGCAATCAAATATCAACATTTGAAGGAGACGTTTCTTTTTCTTGGATATATCCATCTGTGCCTCTGAGTCTGGCATTAATTCCAGTTTGTCTACAAATTAATAATTGATATGTTGGATTCAAGTCTCCTTTTCAACCCCAAAAATGTACCATGTCATTTAGGTTAAAAGTTGGGTGCAAAAAATACGAAATGCCCTTACTTTGATGATGTTTTCCAAATCCAATTTGTTTTCACGTCCTCATACAGATATTTGGGGTTGAAATTACGTGGAAACAATGTTGATTCAACCAGTTTTTCAACCATATCCCCAGTGGGATATGCCTAGGGTTTCAAGCTTTAGATGATTTTAAATGGAATCTACAAGTTAATAATAATTGTGTTGTATTCACGTCTCCATCTCAAGTCAAATCAAACGTTAAACGCACTTTAAACACAGTTTCCGATATTTTTACTTACATTTTTGGTTGAGATGGAGATTGAGATGTGTTTTGCCCCCCCTCCCATCCCACCCTCCCATCCTGTCCAAAGCCTGTTCTTCATCTTATTTCCTCCCCCTGTCCTGTGGTGCACCAGCTGGAGAGCCTAGGGAACCTGATCTTTTTGGAAGCTAAGGCCACTGAAGAAAGAAGGGGAGTACTCGCACAGCAGCATCGCCATTTCCCTTTGGAACAGGCGACCAGGCCGGATGGTGGGAACCAAGCGCAGTTTCTGATATATGCTTCTCCCCGTCCATTAGCCTGGAAAGGGTTGACATGTTACTTGAAACAAAAGGTGGACCTGACAACAGGCAGCTGTGGTTTCGGCTAGTGGATCACAAGCGGGTGCATGACTATAAACCTTTCGTTCATACAGACATTGCGAAACATTTTCAAAAAGCTCTGAAGTGATCATGAGATCATACGCCGACTGTACAAAAGAGTCAAAAGAAAGTTTCTGCATTTATTTGAGGTAAAGATGACTCAAATAGAATGACCACTTGCTTGATAGATCGCCACTTATTGGCAGATGCTACAGTACTACCTCTGAAACTGCCATAGTCTGCTTACTGTAGGTACTAAAGGCACATAGTCAGTGCTACCTCCATCAGTGCATATTTTGTCACTTCAACAACCAGTATCATCCAGTACTCAGGAACCACCTCACAAAATGCAAAACATCAAAAAAAATTAAATAAGTGTCTCATGAAGCCAATACAGTTTGTTTCTCCACTGTATAGTTTTTGTGAGGGTGAACAGTGCAATGCTTCAGAAGTTAAGAGCTGTGTGAGGGTGAATGCCCTCTCTATCGTCGCCCCCTTCACCCCAATGCTCAGAGGATGTCCCCTGGTGGAGGAGGCTCGTGAGGAGGTCCAGCAGCCGCTTCTGGACAGCCCGGTCTTGCTCCTCGTCCTCGCCCCCCGCAGTCTCGACGCACTCCTGCACTGCCCGCTGGAGGTCCACCTGGAGGGGGAGGCCCGCCTTGGCACCCAGCAGCGTGGGAGAGAACCAGGGCCTAAAGATCTTCTCACAGATCACCTGTCCAGAGCAGAAGAGGGGGTGACAGACCAGAGAGGAGTGAAGAAAGGAGGAGAGAAGAGGGGGTGACAGTGAGAGACCCAAGAGGAAAGGGGGTAACAGAAAGTAGAGAGAAGTGGAGGGGGCAATCAGTAGTCATTGTGAGAGTGACCTACTGTTCCTCTGTTCTTATTTAATTATCACTGGGGTCATTATCAGTCATATTCTTATTACACGCCAATTTGAAGGGGACATAAGCCACCCAGACACAAATCCCCTCCTTGACCCCTGCAGTCGTTAAAAGACAAAGCCTCTATTGTCTCCTGGATGGCAGGCAGTACAATGGAGAGGTAGGGGTCAGCGAGGGTTACGATAAGTGATCAGAAGTGGAAGAAAGGTATCGCAGCAGCCACCTGTGGCCTAGAGGTGGACCTGGTGTAATCACGTATACGGCATTGTCTGGGAGCTATCCACTTCTCCAGTGCATCCGGCAGTGTGAGTGACAACAGTATGTCAATTTATCAATTGGATGCGTAGTATGTCAAAGACTAGGTATTGACTCAAAACCGGTATTCAAACAAACTCAGATCCGCAAACTGCGTACTGCATTTCCTTTTGGGTTGGGATTCAATCTGATTGCAGATGTGGACAATATGCCATTTAAAGGTCATTTCCGATTGAGCCTGACATGTGCAGTGTTCACCATGAATTTGGTCTCCACGAACACAGAAATATTGCCTTTATAACGTGCATTGCCGTAAAAATGCTATCGGATTGGATCCCGGCCTCAAGGGTGATATGCGTGTGATCTCCGCGAATGTCTGGGAAATGATATTTAAAAATGTATTTCCGTGTGCAAGGCATTAATAATTTGCATTAGATTACATCCTTTACAATCCCTTGCAATTCGTGATTTATTTGGATCTATGCCCCTTGACACTAATGATACTATTGAGGAACTCCTGAAGACTTATCTAACCTGGATTTGCTTCTTGTATTATGATCATGCTCTGAAAAACCCTAGTGTTATCATAAGCAATTAACATTCCTCGTAGCACCCAACTACACACTCATAATTAAAGTAATTAAAAGTTGAGGGCCTTAGTATAGATATTGAGAGGATCAGCCAAGTTACAATTTAACAACTTGTTTAATTGTGATGTGTAGAGTGAGTTGAAAATACAATTGAACAACATATAAATGCAACTTGCAACAATTTCAAAGATTTTACTGAGGTACAGTTCATATAAGGAAATCAGTCAATTGAAGTAAATTCATTAGGGCTTAATCTATGGATTTTACATGACTGGGAATATAGATATGCATATGTTGATCACAGATACCTTTAAAAAAAAAAAGTAGGGACGTGGATCGGAGAACCAGTCAGTATCTGGTGTGACCACCGTTTGCCGCATGCAGAGCAACACATCTCTTTCGCATAGAGTTGATCAGGCTGTTGAAATTGGCCTGTAGAATGTTGTCCCACTTCTCTTCAATGGCTGTGAGAAGTTGCTTGATAATGGCAGGAACAGGAAAAATCTGTCGTACATGTTGATCCAGAGCATCCCAAACATGCGTTAATGAGTGACATGGCTTGTGAGTATACAGGCAATTGAAGAACTGGGACATTTTTAGCTTCCAGGAATTGTGTACAGATCCTTGCGACATGGGGCCATTCATTATCATGCTGAAACATGATGTGATGGCGGCGAAGGAATGGTACGACAATGGACCTCAGGATCTCGTCACGGTATCTCTGTGCATTCAAATTGCCATCGATAAATTGCAATTGTGTTCGTTGTCCGTCGCCCATACCATAACCCCACCGCCACCATGGGGCACTCTGTTCACAACGTTGACATCAAGAAACCACTCACCCACGCAATGTCATATACACTGTCTGCCATCTGCCCGGTACAGTTGAAACCGTGATTCATCTGTGAAGAGCACATTTCTCCAGCGTGCCAGCGGCCATCAAAGATGAGCATTTTCCCACTGAAGTTGGTTACGACGCCGAACTGCAATCAGGTCAAGACCCTGGTGAGGATAATGAGCATGCAGATGAGCTTCCCTGAGGTGGTTTCTGACCGTTTGTGCAAAAACTGTTGGTTGTGCAAACCCACAGTTTTTTCATCAGCTGTCCGGGTGGTTGGTCTCAGACGATCCCGCAGGTGAAGAAGATGGATGTGGAGGTGCTGGGCTGACATGGTTACATGTAGTCTGTGGTTGTGAGGCCGGTAGGACGTACTGCCAAATTCTTTAAAACAACATTGGAGTCGGCTTATGGTAGAGAAATTAATATTACAATTTATAGCAACAGTTCTGGTCAGTTCTGGTGGACATTCCTGCAGTCAGCATGCCAATTGCACACTCACTGAAAACTTGAGACATTTCTGGCAGAGTGTTGTGTGACAAACTGCACATTTTAGAATGGCCTTTTATTTTCCCCAGCACAAGGTGCACCTGTCTAATTATCATGCTGTTGAATCAGCTTCTTGATATTCCACACCTTTCAGATGAATGGATTATCTTGGCAAAGCAGAAATGCGCGCTAACAGGGATGTAAACAAATTTCTGCACACAATTTGAGAGAAATAAGCTACAGATAAAGTGAGAAGTTTACATACACTTAGGTTGGAGTCATTAAAACTCGTTTTTCAACCACTCCACAAAATTCTTGTTTAGTTTTGGCAAGTCGGTTAGGACAAGTCATTTTTCCAACAATTGTTTACAGACAGATTATTTCACTTATAATTCACTGTATCACAATTCCAGTGGGTCAGAGGTTTATATACACTAAGTTTACTGTGCCTTTAAACAGCTTGGAAAATTCCAGAAAATGATGTCATGGCTTTAGGAGCTTCTGATAGGCTAATTGACACAATTTGAGTCAATTGGAGGTGTTCCTGTGGATGTATTTCAAGGCCTAACTTCAAACTCAGTGCCTCTTTGCTTGACATCATAGGAAAATCAAAAGAAATCAGCCAAGACCTCAGAAAAGCAATTGTAGACCTCCACAAGTCTGGTTCATCATTGGGAGCAATTTCCAAATGCCTGAAGGTACCACGTTCACCTGTACAAACAATAGTACGCAAGCATAAACACCATGGGACCACTTAGCAGTCATACCACTCAGGAAGTAGACGCGTTCTGTCTCCTAGAGATGAAAGTACTTTGGTGCGAAAAGTGCAAATCAATTCCAGAACAACAGAAAAGGACCTTTTGAAGATGTTGGAGGAAACAGGTACAAAAGTATCTATATCCACAGTAAAACAAGTCCTATATCGACATAACCTGAAAGGCCGCTCAGCAAGGAAGAAGCCACTGCTCCAAAACCGCCATAAAAAAGCCAGACTACAGTTTGCAACTGCACATGGGGACAAAGATCGTACTTTTTGGAGAAATGTCCTCTGGTCTGATGAAACAAAAATAGAACTGTTTGGCCATAATGACCATTGTTATGTTTGGAGGAAAAAGGGTGAGGCTTGCAAGCCGAAGAACAGTGAAGCACTTGGGAGGGACTAGTGCACTTCACAAAATAGATGGCATCATGAGGTTGGAAAATTATGTGGATATATTGAAGCAACATCTCAAGACATCAGTCAGGAAGTCAAAGCTTGGTCACAAATGGGTCTTCCAAATGGAAAATGACCCCAAGCATACTTCCAAAGTTGTGGCAAAACGGCTTAAGGACAACAAAGTCAAGGTATTGGAGTGGCCATCACAAAGCCCTGACCTCAATCCTATAGAAAATGTGTGGGCAGAACTGAAAAAGTGTGTGCGAGCAAGGAGGCCTACAAACCTGACTCAGTTACACCAGCTCCGTAAGGAGGAATGGGCCATAATTCACCCAACTTATTGTGGGAAGCTTGTGGAAGGCTACCTTACATTTTTACCCAAGTTAAACAATGTAAAGGCAATTCTACCAAATACTAATCGAGTGTATGTAGACTTTTGACCCACTGGGAATGTGATGAAAGAAATAAAAGCTGAAATAAATCATTTTTTCTACTATTATTCTGACATTTCACATTCTTAAAATAATGTGGTGATCCTAACTGACCTAAAACAGGGCATTTTTACTGGAATAAATATCAGGAATTGTGAAAAACTGAGTTTAAATGCATTTGGCTAAGGTGTATGTAAATTTCCGACTTCAACTGTATTTGTACGTATTGAACATTTCTGGGATCTTTCATTTCAGCTCATTAAACATGGAACCAACAGTATTTTTTTGTTCATCATAGTATGGAATACCGTTCATATTTCGATGCAACCATACATACCTGCAGGTTGCTATTCCTCCGCTTTGAGCTGCACTTGTTCGTCTTCATGTTGCATTTGGATATGCAGTCGAAGAAGTCGCAGTCGTCGTCGTTAGTGCAGTTCTGCTCGAGGATGTCTCGCATTTTGGGCTCGAAGAAAGCCATGTCCACATCTATAGCCACCACCTGCAGAACAGCCCAGAGAGAGGTGAGTAAGTGACGGAATCTAGTCAAGTTGCATTGCTGCCAACTCCGGAGCTCACACTGACCACAGAGGCAAGGATTCAACAGTCAAATGTATTAGGCCTATCCTTTCTTACATCCACTACTTTCAGTCTTGCTTTTGCCCTTTCATCCATCTCCCTATTCCACTGTCTGAAATTTTTTTTTTTTTAAAGGGAGGGTAATAAATCAAGAATATTCAAATTGTAAGTATTCCTGTTGGATATATTTGGAATTTGTCATTGACGTGATCATAGAGAAAAAAAGTATTTATTTTCTCTCACGTTGCTGTTTTTATTTTATTTATTTATTTTACCGTTATTTTACCAGGTAAGTTGACTGAGAACACGTTCTCATTTGCAGCAACGACCTGGGGAATAGTTACAGGGGAGAGGAGGGGGATGAATGAGCCAATTGTAAACTGGGGATTATTAGGTGACCATGATGGTTTGAGGGCCAGATTGGGAATTTAGCCAGGACACCGGGGTTAACACCCCTACTCTTACGATAAGTGCCATGGGATCTTTAATGACCTCAGAGAGTCAGGACACCCGTTTAACGTCCCATCCGAAAGACGGCACCCTACACAGGGCAGTGTCCCCAATCACTGCCCTGGGGCATTGGGATATTTTTTTTTAGACCAGAGGAAAGAGTGCCTCCTACTGGCCCTCCAACACCACTTCCAGCAGCATCTGGTCTCCCATCCAGGGACTGACCAGGACCAGCTGACCAGCTTTAAGGGAGTTGCTGTTGTATCTGCATGGCTTGATGTATTTGTCCTCTTTGCAATAGATGGCTCGTGAAGAATGACTCCACTGCAGCACTTCATGTCAGCTACAGCTGATTTATGGCAGAACACGCCACCAAATAAATAAAACCTGTCACTGTCGAACCTTGGAAGGTCTTAGTGATGAGTGATAATAAGAGACAATAAGCATACGTAGCGTTTGAAGGAGCTGCAGATCAGACAGACATGATAATAAGTGCTATTCTCAACGAAGAAAGCCAACCCAATATACTTTTAATATATACAATATAGCCCCTAATATACTGTTTACCCCGACATACGTTTAATATCCACAATATACCCCCTCAATATACCTCCCCCCGTATACAACATAGACATTTCACTTCCTCTGTTTGTTATCACATGAGAAAACGGAAGCAGAGATCAGCTGTATCCCCTGGAGCTATATACTTAGAAAAACAGAGGAAGGAGGGATTGAAAGTCTACTTTGTTTTCATTTACAGAGCAGCTGAAACATAAACAATAACAAGTTTCCTTTGGCTTCGTCTCCTTTCTCCTGGTCTTTGTTCACATTATCACATGAGCTCACGGTTTGTGTAAACCATGATAGGTACGATAATATTAGGTTTAATTTCAAACAGTGTAATCTTTTGAACATCGATGCTTTCAAAAAAGTGTAAACTTACCAGCAATTATACAGGGAAGAAATTACGAAAAAAAGGTTTGCAAACCGGTTTTTCTTCGGAACATTCACAAGCAAAATAAAAGCTTGCATGTTACTTTTTATCTTCAAAGGGTAATTTGCATTGGCATTCTGACCCGCATGCACATTACACACTAAATTATGTCCATATAACAATGGTTATCTCATTAAGGGCCTCATCAAAGTAATGTTTTCCAGTCACGAATGCCGCTGCAAAAATGATAATATGGTGTATAACAATGATGTAATTTTCTCCATCCTAAAATAGGAATAAGGATTTCCTTTCAAGCTAAATATGCGTCATAGTTACATAGGCCAAGTCTACAGACCCTGAAAATAATACATATGTTTTTCATTGATTGCTCAAACAGCTGTTTGTGGCCCTTTTATGGAAATCAAATGAAAATGGTGCCGAGGACTGTAATGCCCTCTGTTCTCACACTATCCTTTTGTGTGAATGATGTTAGCTTTTCATTCCACTTACGTGACCTATTCAGAAAATAGTTATATCAATGTTCGATGTCTGTTCGTACTATGAATCACCCATCAGCAGAAATACAACACAAATCCAATGCAAGCTGTTCTTTGCCTCTTGCTCTCAGTCCTTGATAGGTCATAATCAGGCAAATATGCACAGGTTTCAAACAGACAAAACTAAGGTTAAAACCAATGTAGTACAATGTTGATAAATGGCACAAGCGGCCATTTTTTGTTCTTGTGGAAAACAATTAAACAGCCTGGAGCCTCGTCATTCTTTATACACCGCATTGCTCTCATCAAACTGTTTGCACTCTGCGGATGAATGTGCCGCTGTATTGTGTGGATAAATTAACTCATGCGAATGGGGGCAAAATCGGGTCGGTCTGTGTGTCTTAGTGTGAAAAAAGGGAGCAAGATTTCCTAACCTTGTCTTGTTTACACAGGAAGAATCTAAACTCCCCCACTGAAGAGAAACATATCTCAGATCTATGACGGTTACCCAGCAGCCGTTTTGGGACTGTTTTAATGACAGCTTTCCTTTCACGCAAGGCTCCCCTGTTGTTTTGTGTGAGGGACTCAGCAACTCTTTGCTTTGAGGTGTGTGCGTGTTAGTTGAATGTGTGTCTATGGGTGTACTGTGTGTGTGAGTGTGTGTTCCTTTGCAGGCTCAAGTGTGTGTGCAAACGTGGTCGGCTCACCGTAAGGTCCTTCCGGATAGCAAAGTTCTCCGGCTTGATGTCACACAGGTGGAGGCGGTGCGAGAAGTCGTTGTCGAAGCGCCACGCCATGTCCAGGAAGCTGAGGGCGATGCGGTTCACCATGTCCCTCGCCGTCCATGGGCCCGCCGATACCTCCTCCAGCGAGAAGATGTTCTGGTCCCAGGCGTGGCCTGCCGACAGGTACTCCACGGCGTAGAAGTGTCCGCAGGAGCCCAACACCTTGGCTAAGTGGCGGCTGAGGTCATGCAGCACCCTCAGGAAAGTGTACTCCTCCTGCTGGAGCAGGGACCACAGCGATGCTAGCTCGGCCCGCGAGTAGGTCCGCCCATGCTCCCTAAGCCTCTGGCCCCACAGCGGCGGCAGCGAGGCGTTGCCGCTTATATCCAGCCCCAGGGAGTTCCTGATCTCCAGGGTGGCGTAGAAGATCACGTCCAGAGGAGAGAGCTCCTCGGCTGGGTCCTGGTACTCCAGGAGGCCCAGGCTTTCATATGAGGAGAAGTTTTCCAGTTTGGACTTGAGCACCACGGGTGTGCCACGCCACCGGGCCTCGATCACCTTCTTACCGTTCTCGTAGTAGAGGCAGCGCTTGTACTCCACCTGGCCGCTCACGCACAGGTCCTCGCACAGGTCACCGGTTAGGGCGCCCTCGCGATACTCCTCACACTGGGACAGATAGACAGACATAAACACACACACAGACAAAATCAAATTATTTTCGGTGTACATAATACGGTTGTCATGCATTTGAGGGAAAAACAATTTAGCAGAAAACAGTGGCCATTTTTCAACAAAATGTCATTTGTAGTCCATGTCTCATCCTAATAAGGGAATGGCACTGTGTATTTGTGCTACTGAACCTAAAATGGGCAATTCTGTACGCATCAGTACATTTGATGCACATTTTTCAGTTGATGGTGAATTATATCACATCACACTTCAGACTCGGCCGCTAACCTGCTCTCAATGTCTCGGATTAGCGAGCAAATGGGATTGTTATAAGTCTCGGTGCATAGATGTCGGTCCAGAGGTTGGAAATTATTAGTGTTCCTGGGGGATTAGAGAGAAAATCCCTCTCTGCCCACATTCCAAAGTAAACAGCTGTCATCTTGAGTTGGTCACGATTTCAACGAGATCAGATGCCTAATGGCCTTTACTGGGTGGCATGGCATTAGCACTTTAGCCATAGCCGTGTTTCCCTTATCACCAACCCTCACAATGGTTTATTAGTCCTTCACCACCCTTTCCTCTGTGGCCTCTTACATGTTACATTGAAATTGCAAGCCTACAAGCCTAGGTCATACTTTATACACAACGTAGTGACACAATGCATTTTTATTAATTGGTGAAATAACACATGTAATTCTAAAGTAATTACACTGGTAATAATTTAAAACAATGCCACTGAGGACAATTTATTTTCATTACAATTAAGTGTTGTCCATATAGCATAATTATATTTATATTTCACAAAATAAATTAAGAGTCAACAGTATTGTCCTGATATTTAATGCACAATATAAATTCCTTGAGTTTCATACTATGGATGTATTGGCAGACTTTACTGCGCTCCAACTTTGCTCTCTGTTAAGCTGAGTGACATCACAAATGAAAGTGGCCTGTCTCAAGCTGTATCATATAGTTGAACACTGCAGCCAGCTAAAATACCTAAGTGTCCTCCCCTTATCTCCAGAGGGTTGAACTCAGAGACCCCTGCAATTATTTTGAGGTCCCTAATGTGCCCCTAAGATCTCTCGGCACTATGTAGGCTAACCTGTGCTGTGGCCATAATGTTCCAGCCTAGGCATCTGGCCCAGGACAAATCTTTTTTTTTGACCCTTTTCATTGCGGCTGCCACGTTCCACACGTACATTTTAAATCCCTGTATTTCATGGTACTTGCATCATTTCGAACTGCAGCTGTTTATACTGTAGCTTCTGTTTGCATGTAAACTTTCCCACCATTGTGGTTGGACTCTGTGCAAGTCTGTCATGGTGTTTTACTTGCATTTGTATATGCGTTGGAGTTTACAATGTACATGTAATTGATTGTTGGAGAAACCAATGTATATAAAGACCCCTGTCTGTCTGTAACGCGTCGAATTGTGATTAATAACGAAAGTGAATTCCAAATGAACATGGCTTCAGCTATAGTCTCTATGTCATACTATCAGTTGTGGATATGTACAGACGAGCCAAATTACAATACAAAAGCTAAAGTTAAGAAATAGCCCACAGCATGTTTGTGTTGCGTTTCAAACTCTAACTAATGACAAACAGCAAATTCTCCAGTGAACACTGAGAGTGTCGTATCAACACTGAACGTGTGAAGTCTGTGGACCCATATGCACACCGGAAACAATGTTAAATTGACACATTGCTTAGTTTAAAGCCTTAATAAAATATTTGCCATGCTTTTCTAGTAAATTGTCGAGTTACCACCCATGGCTGTATTTGTTAGTGACAGAGACGTGGTTGTTGCATTCACACATTTTCAATCCGATGGACTTCACCAAGTGAGAACCTAAGCGAATATGTTCTACATTTTTTAAACAATTAACACACTAGCATACTTATTTCATAAGGTCTTATTTTGAGGGCCTAGTTTTACCCTAATATAGGGGCTTTAAACTTATCACTTTGAACAAAAACCACAAACATAGATATTGAAACAAACTATTCTAAAAATCAACCTGCAACAAAGCAAGTAGGGAAATATGATGATTATAGTTTTGGTTTTGGTTCAAAGTGATGTGTACCTGTATTAGGGTAAAACTAGGCCCTAAAAATAAGGTCTCATGAAATGTGTTTGGTATTGTTTTAAACATTTATTTTTGAATTATAACATATTCACTTAAGATCTCACTTGGTGAATGCAACAACCATGTCTCTGTCACTAACAAATACAGCCATGGTGTTAAGTCTACAATTTGCTTCAAAGGCAAATATTTTAATAAGGCTTTACACGAAGCAGTGTATTAAATTAACATAGTTCAGGTGGGCATATGGGCCCACAGACTCAACCCTTTCAGTGTTGATTTAACACTCTCAGTGTTTATTTTGTTTGAATTAACATTGGATAATTTTCTGGCTAGGAATAAGTGGTTCAAGGGAAACAATACCCTCCAGACTTTGAAATAGTCCACATCCTTAATGAACCTTTGGTTAACCAGGCAATTGGTTAACCAGCCAAGACACATCATCATGATTGTGGGGTTTGGATGAAGCAGTGAAAAAATCTGAGGTTTTGTTTGTTTTCTGTACTTTTCCTTCTTTTATATTTTCTTTCTCGAAATCCCCCAAAAAGACAATGAACAAAGCAAACATCTATTGGCCATCAATCAGAATCAAGGACCTATCTGTTGGCTGAGAAAAACCGACATTTTGTCTCTGGGGCACATTCCATATTCTAAAGTGCAAATACATTGACCTTAAAAGGCACAACAAAAGCGAATCACATAAGTTTCTGATTTAAATCAACGGCATGGTTTACTAAGTGTTTACACCGCTGCAAAGATCGTTCCACTTTACAGGATCATTTATATTGTATTCCTATTCTATGACTGGAATTAAATCAAACGGAAAGAGCCAATGTTTACAAACTACTGCCCATTTACACACACTTTTTACTCTGAAAACCGAAGGCATTTACCTATGAAGAGAGTCTACCCTGAAGTGGCAGTAGGCGTAGGTTTTTACAGTATTCATCATTCTGTAATCGTATTAGGTCATGGGAAATGGAGCTATAGCGTAAATAATGTGAAATCCCTTAGCATGTGTGTAATAACAAACAAATCGCTTGAAATTAGATTAGTTTCAATGCATGTTGTGAATTTTTTTAGATTCCTGTTATTCAATTAATCTTAAAAACAAAATTATTTTGTATAATTGCACTTTGGGTCCTTATTGAGCTCTCCCCTTGGCGAAGTAATGGTTAAGTCTGGAGTGGACCAGTGTGCCTGTGGTCTGTCGAGCGGAGCGCAGCCCGGCCCAAGCGTTGGTCAGAGTAGGCATGTGGGGAATGTCCTGCGACAGTAGCCTTAGCTCTACTTAGATTCCTCTCCCTCACAACACTGGAAAAATGAGCCTGAAAACAAAGATCTGCTCAAATATGTCCAGAGAATACTTTCTAGTCGATAGACAATCGTATAAATGTATACGTTGTAGCCTAGATTATATAGGCTTACATTTGGCTCGAATTGCCAAGCGGGAACAATGTGAGAATTATTTTGGCTCACTCGCGGCCAATGTAAGCCAGTACTGTAAATCAAATCAAATCAAATCTTATTGGTCACATACACATGGTTAGCAGATGTTATTGCGAGTGTAGCGAAATGCTTGTGCTTCTATTTCCGACAGTGCAGCAATATCTTTCAAGTAATCTAACAATTCCACAACAACTACCTAATACACACAAATCTAAGTAAAGGAATGGAATAAGAATATATACATATAAATAAATATGTGGATGAGCAATGACCGAGCGGCATAGGCAAGATGCAATAGATTATATAAAATACAGTATAAACATATGAGATGAGTAATGCAATATATGTAAATATTATTAAAGTGGCATTATGAAAGTGGCCAATGATTTCAAGTCTGTATGTAGGCAGCAGCCTCACTGTCTTAATGATGGCTGTTTAACAGTCTGATGGCCTTGAGATAAACGCTATTTTTCAGTCTCTCGGTCCCAGCTTTGATGCACCTGTACTGACCACGCCTTGTGGATGGTAGGGGGGTGAACAGGCAGTGGCTCGGGTGGTTGTTGTCCTTGATTATGTTTTTGGCCTTCCTGTGACATCGAGTGCTGTAGGTGTCCTGGAGGGCAGGTAGTTTGCCCCCGGTGATGCGTAGTACAGACCGCACCAGGCTCTGGAGAGCCCTGCGGTTATGGGCGGTGCAGTTGCGGTACCAGGTGGTGATGCAGCCTGACAGGGTGCTTTCAATTGTGCATCTGTAAAAGTTTGTGAGGGTTTTAGGTGACAAGCCAAATGTATTCTGCCTCCTGAGGTTGAAGAGGCGCTTTTGCGCCTTCTTCACCACACTGTCTGTATGGGTGGACCATTTCAGTTTGTCCGTGATGTGTACGCCGAGGAACTTAAAACTTTCCACCTTCTCCACTGCTGTCCCGTCGATGTGGATAGGGGGGTGCTCCCTCTGCTGTTTCCTGAAGTCCACGATCATCTCCTTTTTTTGTTGACCTTGAGTGGGAGGTTGTTTTCCTGACACCACACTCCGAGTGCCCTCACCTCCTCCCTATAGGTTGTTTCGTCGTTGTTGGTAATCAAGCCTACTACTGTTGTGTCATCTGCAAACTTGATGATTGAGTTGGAGGCGTGCATGGCCACTCAGTCATGGGGGAACAGGGAGTACAGGAGGGGGCTGAGCACACACCCTTGTGGGTCTCCAGTGTTGAGGATCAGTGAAGTGGAGGTGTTGTTTCCTACATTCACCACCTCTCCAAGACCCAATTGCACAGGGTGGGGTTGAGACCCAGGGCCTCAAACTTCATTAGCTTGGAGGGTACTATGGTGTTGAATGCTGAGTTGTAGTCAATGAACAGCATTCTCACATAGGTATTCCTCTTGTCCAGGTGGGATAGGGCAGTGTGATGGCAATTGCATCATCTGTGGACCTATTGGGACTGTACGCAAATTGAAGTGGGTCTAGGGTGACAGATAAGGTGGAGGTGATATGATCCTTGACTAGTCTCTCAAAGCACTTCATGATGACAGAAGTGAGTGCTACTGGGCGATAGTCAGTTAGTTCAGTTACCTTTGCCTTCTTGGGTACAGGAACAATGGTGGCCATCTTGAAGCATGTGTGGACAGCAGACTGGGATAGGGAGAGATTGAATATGTCCGTAAACACACCAGCCAGCTGGTCTGCGCATGCTCTGAGGACGCAGCTAGGGATGCCGTCTGGGCCGGCAGCCTTGCGAGGGTTAGCATGTCTTACTCACGTTAGCCACAGAGAAGGAGAGCCCACAGTCTTTGGTAGCGGGCCACGTCGGTGGCACTGTATTATCCTCAAAGGGGGCAAAGAAGGTGTTTAGTTTGTCTGGAAGCAAGACGTCGGTGTCCATCACGTGTCTGGTTTTCTATTTGTAGTCTGTGATTGTCTGTAGACCCTGCCACATACGTCTCGTGTCTGAGCCTTTGAATTGTGACTCCACTTTGTCTCTATACTGACATTTCACTGTTTGATTGCCTTGTGGAGGGAATATCTACACTGTTTGCATCCGGCCATATTCCCAGTCAACTTTCCATGGTTAAATGCGGTGGTTCGCGCTTTCAGTTTAGAGCGAATGCATAGTAGTACCATAATTGATACTATTGTTGTGTGGAGTGTGCATTTGGGTGTACATTGTGTTTATTCATTTTAAAATGGAGAAGAGCAACAAATGCATACATTTTGAGGGCACTGAGTGGGTTGCCTGTTTTACAAGAAGTTCAGTTCACTGGGACTAATAGTTTTCCAAAATGATGTTTGCACTATACACAACATCATTGCTGCTTGTTGGACTCAAACTAAACCAATTTATTCAGTGGCCTGAATAATGTTGCATTGATTGATAGTTTAGCTGTGGGATTCAATTCTTCGTCATATTGTTTCTAATCTCAAAAGGCTGGTTTATACTAGCACATATATTTACAAATCACGAAAGTTACTACAGATATTATTAAATCAGATCACAATCAAATCAAAGCTTCGACATCTGCAATGCTTGCTGTTTGCGGTTTTAGGCTGGGCTTTTGTATGAGCACTTTGTGACGTCTGCTGATGTAAAAAAGGCTTTATAAATACATTTGATTTGATTTGACCACAGATATTATATTAATGATTTGTATGGCCTGTTCCATCTCCACAAGTGGGTTTACATACCTGTGAAGCCACACAGTACATACAAGTTGAGTGCTACTATTATCACGGTATCATTAACCAATCATGTTATTCACAATGGCATGACATAAAAGGAACACAATAGCATATTTACAATAGTTTCTTTACAGATGGTAGAATCTATAATGTGTGCTTTTTGTAACAGCACTGCAATTATCCTATGAAACACAACCATCATTAGAATTCACATTGTCGCGGCCTTGGCACCATTTCCTATCTCCAGGCAATGCCAATTTATGGCTGGCTAAATGCGTGCATAAAGAATTTTCAAAAGCCAAGCTGTAGTGTAAGCGCCAGAGCAGAAACCTATTAAGGTGTGCAATAAAAAGCTTAAGGGATTTGTTCAATTAGTAAAGGCTGCCGAAACCACAAAGTCCCTATTGCCAGCTGAGAGTCAAGCTCCCTTGCCATTGTGAGAAGTTGTTCCAAGCAGGGTATATGCTTCATCGTTGCAAATCAAGAAACCGTAGATAATCATAGAAATATTGGGACAATGTTAGTCCCTGTGTCTATCGTCAGGATATGGAGCATTTCCATCAAAGTTCGCTCTCAAAGTCACCTACTACCTTCCCTGTGTGTGATTATGGTAATATGTTCACAAGGTATCAGTGTAGTAGTGTCATGCCCTGACCTTAGAGATTCTTTTTATGTCTCTATTTTGGTTGGTCAGGGCGTGAGTTTGGGTGGGCATTCTATGTCTGGTGTTCTATGTTGTTCTATGTTTTGTATTTCTATGTGTTTGGCCTGGTATGGTTCCCAATCAGAGCCAGCTGTCTATCGTTGTCTCTGATTGAGAACCATACTTAGGTAGCCTGTTCCCACCTGTGTTTGTGGGTAGTTATTTTCTGTTTTGTGTTTGTATCACCTGTCAGAACTGTTTTGGTTATTCCTTTTGTTATTTTGTATTTAGTGTTCAGTTTCAAATAAATAATATGAACACGTATCACGCTGCACCTTGGTCCTCACCTTCTTCCTCTGAATGCCGTTACAAACAGGTTTCATCTAGTAATTCAAAATACCATCAACTGATAAATAATGGCCCAGTGCAGTCAATAACGTGATATTCCTATGTTATATACAGTACCAGTCAAAGTTTGGACACACCTACTCACTCCAGGGTTTTTATTTACTTTTACTATTTTCTACATTGTTTTTATCAAATATATGTGTATCAAATACATATGTTTTACATATCTTGCCGTAATATCTTGCCGTAATATGGACTTGTTCTTTTACCAAATAGGGCTATCTTCTCTATACCACCCCTACATTGTCACAAGACAACTGGTTGGCTCAAACATATTTAAGAAGGAAAGACATTTCACAAATTAACTTTTAACAAGGAACACCTGTTAATTGAAATGTATTCCAGGTGAATACCTTATGGAGCTGGTTGAGAGAATGCCAACAACCCAGCAGCAGGGTTTGTGGCCTGCTGGAGGTCATTTTGCAGGGCTCTGGCAGTGCTCCTCCTTGCACAAAGGCGGAGGTAGCGGTCCTGCTGCTGGGTTGTTGCCCTCCTACGGCCTCCTCCACGTCTCCTGATGTACTGGCCTGTCTCCTGGTAGCGCCTCCATGCTCTGGACACTACGCTGACAGACACAGCAAACCTTCTTGCCACAGCTCGCATTGATGTGCCATCCTGGATGAGCTGCACTACCTGAGCCACTTGTGTGGGTTGTAGACTCCGTCTCATGCTACCACTAGAGTAAAAGCACCGCCAGCATTCAAAAGTGACCAAAACATCAGCCAGGAAGCATAGGAACTGAGAAGTGGTCTGTGGTCACCACCTGCAGAACCACTCCTTTATTGGGGGTGTCTTGCTAATTGCCTATAATTTCCACCTTTTGTCTATTCCATTTGCACAACAGCATGTGAAATTAATTGTCAATCAGTGTTGCTTCCTAAGTGGACAGTTTGATTTCACAGAAGTGTGATTGACTTGGAGTTACATTGTGTTGTTTAAGTGTTCCCTTTATTTTTTTGAGCAGTATATTTCCACACTATGAGGTTGGAATAATACAGCATAAGAGCTGTTTGAAAAGACTACCTGACATCTCTGCCTGTTTTGGTGGCATCACCAGGCGGTAAATTACTTAATAAACCAATAAGAAAGAGAGTCCCAAACCTCTCTGCCAATAATAGCTAGTTTTCAGTTTCCCCGACCCCACTCAGACCACTCCCAGACAGTCCTAGCAAAATTATTGCTTTAGAAATTGCTATTTTATAAGGAGCTATTTATTTGGGACAATTTTAATTGAAAACAATCACAGTAAGGTATTTAACTTTCACCCAAAAATGATTTGATATTGAGATAAAAACGACTGCATTTAATATACAATTTAGCCTCAAGCCTGTGTTCGCCTCAAGCCACATAATATATCAATTTAGCCCCAAACCTCCTATATGCAACGACATTTAGATTAGAAGCTAAATAAACTATTAACTCATTTATAACTTTACCAGAATAATGAGGTAAATCCTCTAAGTACTGTATGTGGGTACATATGAACCATATCATTGTACAAATGAAAATAAATAATGATATATACTGACATCAGACAGCATCTGTCTAAACAGGAATAAAGGTTGGATGGTTTTAGTTCTGTCCTGTCAACCTCGGCACACAATGGTCAGTTTGACCCTAAAGAGAGGCTACTTTTTGAGCTTGGCCAACATTAGGTCCTGCAACAATGTCAAAACCAGAACCGACGGACTGTTGGCCGATTGCACTGAGCAGTTTGCCAAAAGGGAGTCGCAAAAGCAACCACTGTTTGTCTATTTTGTGCTCATTTCTTGTCTGTCCACATGATATACTGGACTAGCTGCAAATAAAGGGGAATTTGAAAGCATGTTTGGGGTTATTTATGAGGTTAAACATTTAAGCAGTTGTCAGAGTAAATGTTGATGGGAGACAATGGAGTTCATGTAATCATAATATGAAATCTAGCTATTATTGCCTTGTGTATTTAGTCATATTTTGTGTCATTAAATTAATGGCTGGATAATCAGCAGTAGCTCATTGTGTCAGGTTAGATACCCACCCTGAGTCTTTTTTTTGTTTCATATTTAGAGGACAGAACATTCCATGGAATCAAAGGTCATCGTTTATCTGACCAAGGCCTTTGCCCCGAGGAGACAGAGGGGTGTAACATTTCCTCAGTGAACACACGACTGTGTGTCATCCATAGAAATTAAAGTCAAAGTTATTTATTGCGCGGGTCATTTGGCTGGCATTTAATAAATGTCCATTTCAAAGGGATGGTGTTCATCGGCTTGCAAGCCTCCCCCTTTTTCCTCCAAACATAACGATGGTCATTATGGCCAAACCGTTCTATTTTTGTTTCATCAGACCAGAGGACATTTCTCCAAAAAGTACTATCTTTGTCCCCATGTGCAGTTGCAAACCGTAGTCTGGCTTTTTTATGGCGGTTTTGGAGCAGTGGCTTCTTCCTTGCTGAGCGGCCTTATGTCGATATAGGACTCGTTTTACTGTGGATATAGATACTTTTGTACCTGTTTCCTCCAGCATCTTCACAAGGTCCTTTGCTGTTGTTCTGGGATTGATTTGCACTTTTCGCACCAAAGTATGTACATCTCTAGGAGACAGAACGCATCTCCTTCCTGAGTGGTATGACAGCTATGTGGTCCCATGGTGTTTATACTTGCGTACTATTGTTTGTACAGATGAACGTGGTACCTTCAGGCATTTGAAAATTGCTTGTGGACTTGTGGAGGTCTACAATTGTTTTCTGAGATCTTGGCTGATTTCTTTTGATTTTCCCATGATTTCAAGCAAAGAGGCACTGCGTTTGAAGGTAGGCCTTGAAATACATCCACAGGTACACCTCCAATTGACTCAAATGATGTCAATTAGCATCTAAAGCAATGACAGAATTTTCCAAGCTGTTTAAAGGCACAGTCAATTTAGTGTATGTAAACTTCTGACCCACTGGAATTGTGATACAGTGAATTATAAGCAAATTAATCTGTCTGTAAACAATTGTTGGATAAATTACTTGTGCCATGCACAAAGTAGATGTCCTAATCGACTTGCCAAAACTATAGTTTGTTAACAAGAAATTTGTGGAGTGGTGGATTTTTTTTTTTAATGATTCCAACCTAAGTGTATGTAAACTTCCGACTTCAACTGTATATATTATATTATATTTTTTCAGTGCAAGTTGAATTACCTTTGGATAAAATGGGGCAAAGCTTTAGAAATCCAGCCCTTTCTGTCTTGTGTGGTTTTGGCAGTGAAGTGATCTTGGTTAGCCAGAATGGGATAAGTTACTCTATCGTCTTATGATTTGGGTGAGAAATAACAACTTCAGTCTCGGTCGCCGCCTACCTGGAAGAGATTTGTGTCTCACTTCCACAAGTGACACACTGAAATGAAATGTAATCACACACTCAATATTGTGTGTAATCTACTGGTTCAAAAGTGCGCTTTATGTGAAAGCTTTAGAACCAAGAAGTAATCCCAGAAAGAATTGTGATTATTTTGTTTGAGGTTCAGGGCCACTTCTAGAAGTTAAACCCAGATGAGTATCCAATCGTAATTTTATTGAAATACAGTTAAGTCTCACTGTATTGTTTATCAAATCAAGACTTACTCAGGGGAAAAAGCGTAGAGAAATAAAAACATGGAAAATGTCTAATGCACCATGTCTTACAGTTTTATTACTACCAGCAATCATTTTTTAGAAAATGTCCTCCCCATTAAATGTATTGTCGTGAAATGCCTCGAGGGCTACGGAAAGATGTTGGGGCTGAAACATTAGTCGGAGTACTTGGTGTAGAGCGTTTGGCAGTGCCATCAATAAATCTGTATTTTTCCTTACGAAAAAAGATTACAGTCAGAGTGCAGTATAACTGCAATACACTGTAGTATAACTGTCGTTAGAATGCAGTATAACTGTAGTAGGCTGCAAATACTGTGTCCAAAATAACACAGCCGACTGCAGTTACTGCACTTTCACTGCAGTTTCAAAACTTCAATCTTTTTTGTAAGGTTTAGAGCAAGTTAATTAAAAGGCATATATCTATAGTACAGAGGTTAAGAGTAAGGGAGAGCGAGAGAGAGGAGCAACTGAAGGCATTTTTATGTCTACTACTGCTTAGGAAATGCTTCTCAATTGAGTTGTGATGTTTTATTGGTTTTTTCGCTCTACATTCTCATGGTATCCTGTCAATTCGGCTTAATCCCATCACAGTGTGAATGTTGGTTGGTATAATTCAAAAGGTATTTGTCCAAGACAGATAGATGTCTATTGATTAAATAACTTTACCTTGAGAAAATATTTTGAATTTGTCTACTCTACATTATCTTCATGTGTAATATTGCTTGGCTTAGTGTGTGGTTTGTGTTATGTCATACACACACACACACACACACACACACACACACACACACACACACACACACACACACACACACACACACACACACACACATTTTGCGTTGTGTTTATCAGTATTCACACTAACCTCAAGTTCAGTGTCAACATCAGAATGGAAGTGTGAGTCCGCCGTCTCCATGTACTGTACTCACCACTCTCTGCAGGATCTTCTTGCTCTTGTCGTCCGTGCAGTAGTCGGAGAGGATGGTCCGGTGCACAAACACCAGGCCATTGAGGAACACCCAGGAGCCGAACCAGAGCAGGGCGAACACCAGCGTGCTCCTGCGGCACACCTTCAACCCGAGCCACCTGAGCAGACAGCGCCCCCGCGATGGCTCTGGCCCCATGGCCCTCCGCAACGACCACATCTGTTGACCGCAACCCCCTTTCAACCCCTGGTTAAACCGCTCAGGGGTGAAAGCTAATTAGTCAGCACCCACTCAGCCCGATTGTCTTGCATCTCTGGTAGAAGTGGCCGTCTGGTGTTGGGGAGCTGCAGGGCTGCTGGTAGGGTCTGTCCTGCTGGGTACATGCTCTTCTGGTTTCTCCTCTCTCTCTCTGCCGCCTGGTAGCTCCCCATGGCTGGCCCGTTGACTGGCTGGCCGGTGCTTGTCTGGAGGCCCCCCCCCTGTCCCCCTTGAGACAGCTGCTGGTTCTTAAACTCAGGCGCTCTGCCCCATTTGGTTTCCTTCTCCTGGGCTGCCTTCCCAGCTCCCAGCTCCTTCCTCTTTGTGTGTGTTTTTGTATGTGTGTGTGTTTTTCCTGAATAAGCATAGCCAAGTGCACTGATTGAGAGGCTGTGTTGTGAGTGCATGCACGGCCAGTCAACTGCTCTGAGCACCTCTTCTACGCTACACTCTTCCTATCAAACTGGAGACTCCCCTGCAGTTTTTCTCTCTCCTGTCTTATCTCTACCCCTATTTCCATTATTTTTTCACCATCTGTCTTTCTCTCTCTCTCTCTCTCTCTCGCCCTCTTTCTCGCTCACCCCACCTCTTCCCCCTTTCCTCTGCCTCCCGCCCCCTTGTTATGAGATCGCCTCCTTTCGGGTTGCAACACTCTTTTTGTACCGTTACCACGGCAGCCGGGACTTTGCTAAGACACAGTCCCTGCACAGTTGTGTCTGCCGAGTGTGCAGCCAATTCTTATTAGTCTCTCTGTGTACTTTCTTTCTGTGCCACACATAACAGACATAACTGTAAAAACAGCCCAGGTGTTCTTAGGCTCTGTGTTAATTGCTCTATTTGTAAATGGGGATAAAATATGGCAAGTGAAATACAGCCCCCATCAACAGATTTTATTTATTTTTAACAACAAATAGTTCACCTGAAGGATCCTGTTTGAGACGCCTATAAAGGGTTGAATCTTCAAATGTTGGTTCTGCTGCCTCAAGGGAATAGATTATTTCCCACTCTCTCCATTCTATCTTCGCTCTCTCTCTGTACTCTCTCTCTCTCGGAGCAAGAGTAGCAAGTGCCCAGAATGTCTAACGACTTGACAGAAAAGGCACCATAGCCCTTGCGAAGCTCTGTGCACATTTAGTGAGGAGTGTTGTGTCATTTTAATTGGCAATTAAACAGTCTTGTGTACTTTGTGTAGCTCCTCAGCATTGGCATGATCTAACATTCTTCTTCTCTAAACTCATTAATGCTATCCACTCATCAGAGAAGCCAGGCTGATTTTAATGGTCTGACACCATTTCCAAATTGCTGGATAAGCATATATTTTAAATTTGGTTTTACCCTATTATATCTAATCTTGAAATGTACAAATTTCACATAAAATGTACAAAAAAAGAAAGAGTAAACACTCCCAATGCATATCTATTTACACTTATGCAATGCAACATATGTATTGACACCGCAATGAATTGTTTGTATGACATATGTTTGATCAACACCATACGAATATGTATTTTCACCTCATTCAGTTATTTTGTTGGGAACTTGTACTCACTTGCTACCTTGGTGAATAATCTGATAACTTGATCACTTGATTATAACCTTTCCAAGTCTACGAATATACATTTACAGAGTTCTGTGTATAACCTCCTTAAAGCTGTATCACAGCGCCATCTAGTGATCATAGGTACATGTAACTATAACAGGTTAATAACAGATGAGCAGGCCCCTGTATTCATTCATATGAATGTGAGAGTGGTTAAATATCTCTCAGCTGTTTACCAAAACAGAGGTGGGGATCCAACTGTGCTATTGTTCCAACTACGGATTCTCAAATCAAATCATCAAATCAAGTTTATTTTATATAGCCCTTCGTACATCAGCTAATATCTCGAAGTGCTGTACAGAAACCCAGCCTAAAACCCCAAACAGCAATCAATGCAGGTGTAGAAGCACGGATTCTCACTTTAATGCCAAGATAAGGTGATATTTCTCAATTTCTACTTTAGATTTAGGGTTAGTTATGTGAGCTAGCCACAACAACGATAGTGTTTGTTGGCTCATCAATGAGCTGCTGTTACTGTAAATTGTTAGCTGCTAACGGATATATCCCAGCTAACCATTGGTAATCTTATTCAATTATGGCATACAGCAAAAACAACAGTATCTATGGCTAGACTAGAGATATGCCCCTTGCTATATTCTTTCACTGTTTACAGCAGGTCTCCAGCTATTCACAAAGATACTCTTGAGGAGGATTCAGAACTGCTCTGCTTCACTATCAGCCTGATAGGGTGCCGTGGGGGTGTCCAGAAATGGAATGAAATACCAATTCCTCAAGTGATAAACAGTGTTAATTTTGGCAGCCATTTTAAATTACATTTTAGTCTGTCTTTTGACCAAAATACATTTTAGCCATTTCATCCTTCATAGTTTTAGATATTACCAGTTGACTAAAACTCTGGATAATTTTAGTCTAGTTTAAGTCATAGTCATCTTAGTCACGTTTTTTTTTCATTAAATAATTCATATTTACCTCTAACTTCCATCATGTGCATATTAAGATAACCTTGTCCAACTAGGTGTCACACCCTGGCCTTAGTTATCTTTGTTTTCATTATTTATTTTAGTTAGGTCAGGGTGTGACATGGGGAATGTTTGTGTTTTGTCTCGTCTTGGGTGGTTATATGGTAAAGGGGGTGTTGGGTTTAGTGTATGGGTTTGTGTTCAGTGTATGTTTCTAGGTATGTCTATGGTTGCCTGAGTGGTTCTCAATCAGAGACAGATGTCTTTCATTTGTCTCTGATTGGGAGCCATATTTAAGTCAGCCATGGGCATCATGTGTTTGTGGGTAATTGTCTATGTTCTATGTTGCATGTGTGCACTTAGTTCAGTTTAGCTTCACGATCGTTTGTTTTGTTCATTTTGTAAGTGTTTGTTTTTTCCTTCATTAAAAGAAGATGTATTTTTCACGCGCTGCGCCTTGGTCCTCTCTCTCTTATCAAGACGATCGTGACACTAGGCCTACTATCCCCTCATATAGTGGGCAACATTGCTATTGTGGCAGATTGTGACCAATGCCATTGCCAGACATGATTAACCATATAGACTACAGAGCCTTGGATACAGGTTAAACAATGTAGGCCTACAGCTCTGATTTTCTCCCCATTATAATCTTGTGATGGAGATAAATAAGAGTGATTCCCTTAAAAATTGGAGAATCTGAGCTTTCCAACAATCATTGTTACACAATGATTTCCAATCCCCCCATACATTTTTTTATATGTATATACTGTATAGTATATATATTTCCACTAACGCTACCATCCCTCTCCTAATTGGAGTAAATTAATGGACAACTCATAGGCGTCTACTTCCAGCTTATACATACGATATACATTTTACGGACACAGTATAGGTTACAATGGTAACGATCTTGTTGTTTTTAGTCCCATTCTTCAGCTCCACTCAACCCCTCCCATCTATCTATGTCACGTTCTGACCTTTATTTCCTTTGTTTTGTCTTTATTTAGTATGGTCAGGGCGTGAGTTGGGGTGGGCAGTCTATGTTTGTATTTCTATGTTTTCCTATTTCTGTGTTTGGCCTGATATGGTTCTCAATCAGAGGCAGGTGTTTTGTGTTGTCTCTGATTGGGAACCATATTTAGGTAGCCTGTTTTGTGTTGGGTTTTGTGGGTGGTTGTCTTCAGTCTTCGTGTGTCTGCACCAGACAGAACTGTTTCGGTTTTTCACGTTTTTTGTATTTTGAGTGTTCACTTTTATTAAATCAAGATGAACAATTACCACGCTGCACATTGGTCCTCCGATCCTTCTAATTTCTCCTCCTCAGACGAGGAGGAAGACGAAAGCCGTTACAGAACCACCCACCAAAACCGGACCAAGCAGCGTGGTAAAGGACAGCAGCAGCAGCGGCAAAGTACACAGGACTCCTGGACATGGGAGGAAATTCTGGACGGCAAGGGACCCTGGGCACAGGCTGGTGAGTAAAGCGGAGAGGCGGTGGTACGAGGAGGCTGCACGAAAGCGCGGCTGGAAGCCAGAGAGGCACCCCCCAAAATTTATTGGGGGGTGGCACACGGGGAGTGGTGCTAAGCCAGGTAGGAGACCTGAGCCAACTCCCCGTGCTTACCGTGGAGAGAGAGCGACCGGGCAGGCACCGTGTTATGCAGAGATGCGCACGGTGTCCCCGGTGCGTGTGCATAGCCCGGTGCTGTACATTCCAGCACCTCGTATCGGCCGGGCTAGGGTGGGCATCGAGCCAGGTGCCATGAAACCGGCTCTACGCATCTGGTCACCAGTGCGTCTCCTTGGGCCGGGGTACATGGCACCAGCCCTACGTATGGTGTCTCCCATACGTGTACTTAGCCCAGTGCGGCTTATTCCACCTTGCCGCACTGGCATGGCCACGGGGAGTATTCAGCCAGGTAGGGTTGGGCAGGCTCGGTGCTCGAGACCTGTAGTGCGCCTCCACGGTCCGGTCTATCCGGTGCCTTCTCCACGCACCAGTCCGCCTGTGGCAGCCCCTCGCACCAGCCCAGTACCACCAGTGCCAACACCACGCACCAGGCTTCCTGTGCGTCTCCAGAGCCCTGTGGGTCTTGTTCCTCCTCCCCGCACTCGCCCAGTGGTGCCTGTCCCCAGTCCGGTACCACCAGTTCCGGCACCACGCACCAAGACTCCTGTACGTCTCCAGAGCCCTGTACGCCCTGTTCCTGCTTCCTGCACTCGCCCAGTGGTGCGTGTTCCCAGCCCGGTACCACCAGTTCCGGCACCACGCACAAGGCCTACTGTGCGCCTCAGCAGGCCAGAGTATTCCGTCTGCCCAGCGCCGCCTGAGCCGCCCGTCTGCCCAGCGCCGTCTGAGCCGCCCGTCTGCCCAGCGCCGTCTGAGCCGCCCGTCTGCCCAGCGCCGTCTGAGCCGCCCGTCTGTCCAGCGCCGTCTGTCCTGAGCCGCCAGAGCCGCCCGCCAGTCAGGAGCTGCCATTCAGTCAGGAGCTGCCCTTCAGTCATGAGCTGCCCTTCAGTCATGAGCTGCCCTTCAGTCATGAGCTGCCCTTCAGTCCTGAGATACCTCTCAGTCATGAGCTACCCCTCAGTCGTGAGCTACCCCTCAGTCATGAGCTACCCCTCAGTCATGAGCTACCCCTCAGTCATGAGCTACCCCTCAGTCATGAGCTGCCCCTCAGTCATGAGCTACCCCTCAGTCATGAGCTGCCCCTCAGTCATGAGCTACCCCTCAGTCATGAGCTACCCCTCAGTCATGAGCTACCCCTCAGTCCGGAGGAGTTTCCTCAGTCCAGAGGCGCCCCTCAGTCCAGTGGGGCCCTTTATTAGGGTTCCCAGGCCAAGGTCGGCGGCGAGGATCGCCGCTCAAAGGACGCTTAGTAAGCGGACAAAGACAATGGTGGGGTCCACGTCCACGTCCAGCGCCAGAGCCGCCACCGCGGACAGATGCCCACCCAGACCCTCCCCTATAGGTTCAGGTTTTGCGGCCGGAGTCCGCACCTTGGGGGGTACTGTCACGTTCTGACCTTTATTTCCTTTGTTTTGTCTTTATTTAGTATGGTCAGGGCGTGAGTTGGGGTGGGCAGTCTATGTTTGTATTTCTATGTTTTCCTATTCCTGTGTTTGGCTTGATATGGTTCTCAATCAGAGGCAGGTGTTTTGTGTTGTCTCTGATTGGGAACCATATTTAGGTAGCCTGTTTTGTGTTGGGTTTTGTAGGTGGTTGTCTTCAGTCTTCGTGTGTCTGCACCAGACAGAACTGTTTCGGTTTTTCACATTTGTTGTTTTTTGTATTTTGAGTGTTCACTTTTATTAAATCAAGATGAACAATTACCACGCTGCACATTGGTCCTCCGATCCTTCTAATTTCTCCTCCTCAGACGAGGAGGAAGACGAAAGCCGTTACAATCTATGAACACCATCCAGTTTGTATTTGTATTTGCCCTATATTTTTCAATTGTGCTGTGACGTTTCACAAAGGTTCTGAACCTTTCTATTCTCAGAGGTTCTACAGATTGTAAATTAAAGATATTTTTTTTTGCTTAGAGTGTTATTGTATTATTAATGGGTTGACTATGACTTTTTAAATCACCCAGCAGTGCTATTTGCAGAGTTAGCTCCAGGTAAATGTTGCAATTCTTCAGACATTCCTGAACTTGCGACCAAAAACAAGCTATACTCAGCAAAAAAAGAAACGTCCTCTCACTGTCAACTGCGTTTATTTTCAGCAAACTTAACATGTGTAAATATGTGTATGAACATAACAAGATTCAACAACTGAGACATAAACTGAACAATTTCCACAGACATGTGACTAACAGAAATTGAAAAATGTGTCCCTGAACAAAGGGGGGGTCAAAATCCAAAGTAACAGTCAGTATCTGGTGTGGCCACCAGCAGCATTAAGTACTGCAGTGCATCTCCTCCTCAAGGACTGCACCAGATTTGCCAGTTCTTGTTGTGAGATGTTACCCCACTCTTCCATCAAGACACCTGCAAGTTCCCGGACATTTCTGGGGGGAATGGCCCTAGCCCTCACCCTCTGATCCAACAGGTCCCAGACGTGCTCAATGGGATTGAGATAGCCAAGGCACAACACTGACATTCCTGTCTTGCAGGAAATTACGCACAGAACGAGCAGTATGGCTGGTGACATTATCATGCTGGAGGGTCTTGTCAGGATGAGCCTGCAGGAAGGGTAACACATGAGGGAGGAGGATGTCTTCCCTGTAACGCACAGCGTTGAGATTGTCTGCAATGACAACAAGCTCAGTCCGATGATGCTGTGACACACCGCCCCAGACCTTGACGGACCCTCCACCTCCAAATCAATCCTGCTCCAGAGTACAGGCCTCAGTGTAACGCTCATTCCTTCAACGATAAACGCGAATCCGACCATCACCCTTGGTGAGACAAAACCGCGACTTGTCAGTGAAAAGCACTTAGGCGACGTGTTGCCGGTGATGTCTGGTGAGGACCTGCCTTCAGCCCTCGGTCCAACCTCTCTCAGCCTATTACGGACAGTCTGAGCACTGATGGAGGGATTGTGCGTTCCTAGGGTATCTCGGGCAGTTGTTGTTGCCATCCTGTACCTGTCCCGCAGGTGTGATGTTCGGATGTACCGATCCTGTGCAGGTGTTGTTACACGTGGTCTGCCACTGCGAGGACGATCAGCTGTCCGTCCGTCTCCCTGTAGCACTGTCTTAGGCGTCTCACAGTACGGACATTGCAATTTATTGCCCTGGCCACATCTGCAGTCCTCATGCCTCCTTGCAGCATGCCTAAGTCACGTTCACGCAGATGAGCAGGGACCCTGGGCATCTTTCTTTTTGTGTTTTTCAGAGTCTTAACGACCGGTCCACAGGTGCATGTTCAGTAATTGTTTATGGTTCATTGAGCAAGCATGGGAAACAGTGTTTAAACCCATTACAATGAAGATCTGTGAAGTTATTTGGATTTTTACTAATTATCTTTGAAAGACAGGGTCCTGAAAAAAAGGACAGGGTCCTTTTTTTGAGTTTACATATTGACAGTAACAAAACAAATGATCTAATGTTTTTGTCTCTTTGCAGCAAAATCTGCAGAAAATCTTCGGAAAGTATTCAGACCCCTTCACTTTTCGCACATTTTGTTACGTTACAGCCTTATTCTAAAATGGATTAAATTAATTGTTTTCCTCATCAATCTACTCACAACACCCCATAATGATAAAGCCAAACATGTTTTAGAAACATGATTTGGAAAGGCACACACCTGCCTATATAAGGTCCCTCAGTTGACAGTGCATGTCAGAGCAAAATCCAAGGCATGAGGTCGAAGGAATTGTTCGTAGAGCTTCGAGACAGATTGTGTCAAGGCACAGATCTGGGGAAGGTTAGCAAAACATTTCTGCAGCATTGAAGGTCCCCAAAAACACAGTGGCCTCCATCAATCTTAAATGGAAGAAGTTTGGAACCACCAAGACTCTTCCTAGAGCTGGCAGCCCAACACAATCCTGTTTCGGAGCTCTACACACAATTCTTTGTCCTCATGGCTTGCTTTTTGCTCTGACATGCACTGTCAACTTTGGGACCATATACAGACAGGTCTGTGCCTTTTCAAATCATGTCCAATCAATTGAATTTACCACAGGTGGACACCAATGAAGTTGTAGAAACATGTCAAGGATCATCAATGGAAACAGGATGCACCTGAGCTCAATTTCGAGTCTCATAGCAAAGGGTCTGAATATTTATGTGAATAAGCTATTTCTGTTTTTATACATTTGCCCAAAAATCGAAAAACCTGTTTTCGCTTTGTCATGATGGGGTATTGTGTGTAGATTGCAGATAATTTTTTTAAAAATTCATTTTAGAATAAGGCTGTAACGTAACAAAATGTGGATAAAGTCAAGGGGTCTGAATACTTTCAGAAGGCACTGTATCAGCTAACCACATCATATGTTATAGCAATCTGTCATGTCTGAGCAGGGGAACCTTTCTGTTTAGCGGGTGGAGTCTTCACTTGTCGTATTAGTATATTTTCTCATATATCTCCCCCAGAACCTAATCGAGCATCTGATGCAATTATGCTAGATTCTAGTTCTGGGCTTCAGAGATTACGTCAATCGTTGTAATCTTCCTCTGCCCAGGACTGCACAGCTCCATATACATTAGACGCACAGAAACGTACACACACAGACTTGGCTCAAAAAAGCATATCCACTTCCTACTCATGACCTGGCATTTGGGTTGTGTGTCTGACCCATTGAGAATGATACAGGCCATAGTGGCCAAAAACCTATTTTACACTGAACAAAAATCTAAATGCGACATGCAAGAATCAGGTGAAGAAGCCAGATTTGGAGATCCTGGGCTGGCGTGGTTACCCGTTGTGAGGCCGGATGGACGTACTGTCAAATTCTCTAAAACGACATTGGGAGGTGGCTTATGGTAGAGAAATTAACATTAAATACTATGGCAACAGCTCTGGTGGACATGCTCGCAGTCATCATGCCAATTGCACACTGCCTAAAAACTTGAGACAAAACTGCACATTTTAGAGTTGCCCTTTATTGTCCCCTGCACAAGGTGCACCTGTGTAGTGATCATGCTGTTTAATCAGCTTCTTGATATGCCACACCTGTCAGGTGGATGGATTATCTTGGCAAAGGAGAAATGCTCACTGACAGGGATGCACAGAATTTGAAAGAAATACGCTTTTAGTGCACATGGAAGATTTGTGGGATCTTTTATTTTAGCTCATGAAACATGGGACCAACACCTTACATGTTGCGTTTATATTTTTGTTCAGTATAGCATTGGGCAGCACTATTGAGGAATTTCACTATTTTTATGTAGTCAACTTGGTTGGACTTCCTATGGGTTAAGGATGAACCACATAATTTCATCCCGGTCATCAGGAAGATCAGCCAATTAATTATATAAGCAAATATTCCATAACTGCAGGTGGCAGTAAATCGTCAACCTTGGCTTTATACCGGTTCAAACAACACACTCCAGACGGCAGTAGGTCTAAGCATCCTTTCTGTTTGTTTACCAACTCATAGAAGTAGTAGAATAAAATGGACTACTTTTAAATGGAGATTGCCTCAATGCGCATGATAAAGATCTGTGACACTTTAGGGTCCACTGATTCAGACTGCTCTTACTTCTTCATTTTTCAGAATACAAGCCTGAAACAATTTCTAAAGACTGTTGACATCTAGTGGAAGGCAGAGAAACTGCAATTTGAGTCCTAAGTCAATGGATACTGTAATGGCATTGAATAGAAAACTACAAAACCAACAAAAAAACTACTTCCTGAATGGATTTTTCTCAGGTTTTCGCCTGCCAAATCAGTTCTGTTATACTCACAGACACTATTGTAACAGTTTTGGAAACTTTAGAGTGTTTTCTATCCAAATCTACCAGTTATATGCATATCATATCTTCTGGGCCCGAGAAGCAGGCAGTTTAATTTGGGCGTGCATTTCATCCAAAATTCCGAATGCTGCCCCCTACCCTAGAGAAGTTAAGGATCAAATCAGATTATCCAATTGAGCATATCAATTGGATAATATCAACAGCTCAGATAGCTGATGTTTAAAGTTAGCGAGGGAAATATAAGTCTCCAGCTTCAGCGATTTTTGCAATTTGTTCTAGTCATTGGCAGCAGAGAACTGGAAGGAAAGGCGGCCAAAGGGTGTGTTGGTTTTGGGGATGACCAGTGAGATATACCTGCTGGAGCTCGTGCAATGGGTGGGTGTTGTTATCGTGACCAGTGAGCTGAGATAAGGCGGAGCTTTACCTAGCATAGACTTATAGATGACCTGGAGCCAGTGGGTCTGGCGACGAATATGTAGCGAGGGCCAGCCGACTAGAGCATACAGGTCGCAGTGGTGGGTGGTATAAGGGGCTTTGGTCACAAAACGGATGGCATTGTGATAGACTGCATCCAGTTTGCTGAGTAGAGTATTGGAAGCTATTTTGTAAATTACATCGCCGAAGTCGAGGATCGGTTTGTTGTGGAATAGGAAGCCGATTCTAGATTTAATTTTGGATTGGAGATGTTTAATATGAGTCTGGAAGGAGAGTTTGCAGTCTAGCCAGACACCTAGGTATTTGTAGTTGTCCATATATTCTAAGCCAGAACCGTCCAGAGTAGTGATGCTAGTCGGGCGGGCGGGTGCGGGCAGCGGTTGAAAAGCATTCATTTGGTTTTACTAGCGTTTAAGAGGAGTTGGAGGCCACGGAAGGAGTGTTGTATGGCATTGAAGCTCGTTTGGAGGTTAGTTAACACAGTGTCCAAAGAAGGGCCAGATGTATACAGAATGGTGTCGTCTGCGTAGAGGTGGATCAGGGAATCACCCTCAGCAAGAGCGACATCGTTGATGTATACAGAGAAAAGAGTTGGCCTGAGAATTGAACACTGTGGTACCCCCATAGAGACTGCCAGAGGTCCGGTCAACAGGCCCCCCGATTTGACACACTGAACTCTGTTTGAGAAGAAGGTGAACCAGGCGAGGCAGTCATTTGAGAAACCAAGGCTGTTGAGTCTGCCGATAAGAATACGGTGATTGACAGAGTCGAAAGCCTTGGCCAGGTCGATGAAGATGGATGCACAGTACTGTCTTTTATCGGTGGCGGTTATGATATCGTTTAGTACCTTGAGCATGGCTGAGTGCACCCGTGACCAGCTCGAAAACCGGATTGCACAGCGGGGAAGGTACGGTGGGATTCGAAATGGTCAGTGATCTGTTTATTAACTTGGCTTTCGAAGACTTTAGAAAGTCAGGGCAGGATGGATATAGGTCTATAACAGTTTGGGTCTAGAGTGTCAACTTCTTTGAAGAGGGGGATGACCGTGGCAGCTTTCCAATCTTTGGGAATCTCGGATGATACGAAAGAGAGGTTGAAAAGACTGGTAATAGGGGTTGCAACAAATGGAGGGCGAATGAAAGCTTTGTATGCATCTCTGTGTGTGGAGTAAAGGTTGTCTAGAGTTTCTTTACCTCTGGTGGCACGCGTGACATGCTGGTAGAAATGAGGTAAAACAGATTGAAGTTTGCCTGCATTAAAGTCCCCGGCCACTAGGATCGCCGCTTCTGGATGAGCATTTTCTTGTTTGCTTACGGCCTTATACAGCTGGTTGAGTGCGGTCTTAGTGCCAGCATCAGTTTGTGGTAGTAAATAGACGGCTACGAATATTATAGATGAGAACTCTCTTGGTAGATAGTGTAGTCTCCTGCCTCAGGTTAGCAATACCTAAATACTTCTTTAATATCATTGTGCACAAGCTGTTATTGACAAATAGACACACACCCCTGCCCCTCGTCTTACCAGATGTAGTTTCTCTTTCCTGCCGATGCATTGAAAATCCTCTGTATTATCCATGTCGTCGTTCTGCCACGACTTGGTGAAACATAAGATATTTACATTTTTTATGTCCCGTTGGTAGGATAGTCTTGATCGTATATCATCCATTTGGTTTTCCAATGATTGCACGTTGGCCAATAGAACGGATGGTAGTGGACGTTTACTCACTCGCCTACGAATTCTCAGAAGACAACCCGACCTCCGCCCGCTTTTCCGCCATCTTTTCTTCACGCAAATGACGGCGATTTGGGCACGTTCCTGAGAAAGCAGTATATCCTTTTGCGTCGGACTTGTTAAAGAAAAAATCTTTGTCCAGTTTGAGGTGAGTAATCGCTGTTCTGATGTCCAGAAGTCATAAGAGACAGTAGCAGCAACATTATGTGCGAAAAAAGTAACAAAATAGGACAGTTGTTTAGGAGCCCGTAAAACGGCTGCCATCCCCTCCGACGCCATTCTACATGTCTTTTCCATAACAAAGGGGATTACATGATGTGATGGGCCAAATCCCAACTACAGATGCATGCAAATTGGGATTTGTTCCCCAAAGTAATAGACAGGCATTTACATTGTCTTTCCAGAGCGGGACAGTGCTTTTTTTACATGTTATTTTTTATTTGTGATTTATATGTATCATCAACATTGTTTTACATACATACACAGTTGCTCAACTAAACCAGCCAGTAACAAGGCCTACATGTATCTCATGAAGGGAAGTTCAGAATTTCCCAGTTGTTTTGTTAGAAACATGGCATCCAAGGGTCCCTGGATACTATCACCTGGTGCATTTTAAAGAGCTCATACGAGGCATCCCCAATGTACTACAGTATGCATGAGGAATCACACAGAAGCAGCTGCCCCGCCGCTCAGCCCACATACATCGGGAAACACAGAAGAGATCTAAAGAGAATGCAAAAGTGAACACTAAATACATCCTGAAACAGTCAACGCACATATCCTGATATCTCAGAACGTGGTCAGAGAAGACCCATTCGTAAACCACCAAATGTTGTTCATGTTTTAAAAAAAAAGTGGAAAAGTGTAAAAAAAAAGAGATCCTTGCAGCCAACCCACTGGGCACAAAATGGCTGAATCAACATTGTTTCCATGTCATTTCAACAACGACAACAAAATATATTTTTGACATCTGATGACGTTGAATCAACGTGGAAAACTGTAAGTAACAACACATTTTCCCAGGACATAGACATGTCTTATATGGGCAGAAATATAAAATGATTGTTAATCTAACTGCACTGTCCAATTTACAGTAGCTATTACAGTGAAGAAATACCATGCTATTGTTTGAGGAGAGTGCACAACAACAAAACACTTATCACGGCAACTGCTTTCATACATTCACCACTGAAGGTGAATAATGTACTTACATTCAGTAATCTTGCTCTGATTTGTCATCCTGAGGGTCCCAGAGATAAAATATAGCATAGTTTTGTTTGATAAAATCAAACTGTATATTCAAATGTAGGAACTGGGTTCTACAGTTTGAAACCCTGCTGTCCCGGGCTCGACACCCACCCCGCCCGGCCATCTAGATGTGTGAAAGTTAGTGAATAAGCTAATGATCCATCAAGTATGAAATTCCTGGGAGTGTGTAAACTTAAATGTTGCATTACCATATCATTTTCTATGTTCTCTATAGTTATGTACTTGAAAATGTATCAATTGACCAATTTGGCACATTTGGGCAGACTTGATACAAAATATTGTTAAGTTTTGACATGCTTCACTGGATCAATCTGAACTTTGCACACACCGCTGCCATCTAGTGGCCAAAATCTAAATTGAGCCTGAACTACAATAATACATTATGGCCTTTCTCTTGCATTTCAAACATGATGGAACAAAAAAAAATAATATTTTACCAGATCTAATGTGTTATATTCTCCTACAATAATTTCACATTTCCACAAACATCAAAGTGTTTCCTTTCAAATGGTATCAAGAATTTGCATATCCTTGCTTCAGGTCCTGAGCTACAGGCAGATAGATTTGGGTATGTCATTTTAGGTGAAAATTGAAAAAAAGGGTCCGATTCTTACGAGGTTAAAGGGTAGGAAGTATGATTTTTTTACTCACCAAAGTAACACAGCGTGGTCAAAGACTTAATTGTTGTCATGATCTGGTTATCGTAGAGTGCATTCGGAAAGTATTCAGACCACTTGACTTTTTCCACATTTTGTTACATTACCGCCTCATTTTTTAATTGATTACATTTGGATTTTGGTTCACTTGCCCAAACACAATATCCCATAATGTCAAAGTGAAATTGGGTTTTAACAAATTTTCACAAATGAATAAAAAATGGAAAGCTGAAATGTCTTGAGTCAATAAGTATTCAACCTCTTTGTTATGGCAAGCCAAAATAAGTTCAGGAGTCAAAATTTGCATAACAAGTCACATAATAAGTTGCATGGATTCAGAGTGTGCAATAATAGTGTTTAACATGATTTTTGAATGACTACCTAATCTCTGCACCCAACACATACAATTAAGGTAATTCTTTTTGTAAGGTCCCTTAGTCAAGCAGTGGATTTCAAACACAGATATAACCACAAAGACCAGGGGCGTTTTCCAATGCCTCGCAAAGAAGGACACCTGTTGGTAGATGGGTAAAAACAACAACATTGAATATCCCTTTGAGCATGGTGAAGGTATTAATTACAATTTGGATGGCATATTAATAGTTTCAGTCATGACAAAGATACAGGCGTCCTTCCTAACTCAGTTGCCGGAGAGGAAGAAAACCGCACAGGGGTTTCACCATGAGGTCAATGGTGACTTTAAAACAGTTACAGAGTTTTAATGGCTGTGATAGAAGAAAACTGAGGATGGATCAACAACATTGTAGTTACTCCACAATACTAACCTAAATGACAGAGTGAACAGAAGGAAGCCTATACAGAATTTTTTCCCCCAAAACATGCTCCTCTTTGCAATAAGGCATTAAAGTAAAACTGCAAAAAAAAAATGAAAATAAATTAACTTTTTGTCCTGAACACAAAGCTTTATGTTTTGGGCAAATTCAACACATGGTGGTACTGCATCATGTTATGGGTATGCTTTTCATCAGCAAGGATTAGGAGCTAAGCCAGTGGCGACCTGTTTTTCAGGGCAGGTGGGCAGAGCCCCACCTGTTTTGATTCCCAACAGTTTAGCCCCACCAATATATACATATATATACAGTATATACATACAGTTGAAGTCGGAAGTTTACATACACCATAGCCAAATATATTTAAACTACGGTTTTCACAATTCCTGACATTTAATCTAGTGAAAATTCGCTGTATTAGTTCAGTTAGGATCACCACTTTATTTTAAGAATGTGAAATGTCAGAATAATAGTAGAGGGAATGATTTATTTCAGCTTTTATTTCGTTCATCACATTCCCAGTGGGTCATAAGTTTACATACACTCAATTAGTATATGGTAGCATTGTCTTTAAATTGTTTAACTTGGGTCAAACATTTCGGTTAACCTTCCACAAGCTTCCCACAATAAGTTGGGTGAATTTTGGCCCATTCCTCCTGACAGAGCTGGTATAACTGAGTCAGGTTTGAAGGCCTCCTTGCTCGCACACACTTTTTCAGTTCTGCCCACAACTTTTCTATAGGATTGAGGTCAGGGCTTTGTGATGGCCACTCCAATACCTTGACTTTGTTGTCCTTAAGCCATTTTGCCACAACTTTGGAAGTATGCTTGGGGTCATTTTCCATTTGGAATACTCATTTGCGACTTAGATTGAACTTCCTGACTGATGTCTTGAGATGTTGCTTCAATATATCCACAAAATTTCCCTTACTCGTGATGCCATCTATTTTGTGAAGTGCACCAGTCCCTCCTGCAGCAAAGCACCCCCACAACATAATGCTGCCACCCCGTGCTTCCCGGTTGGGATGGTGTTCTTCAGCTTGCAAGGCTCCCCCTTTTTCCTCCAAACATAATGATGGTCATTATGGCTAAACAGTTCTATTTTTGTTTCATCAGACCAGAGGACATATCTCCAAAAAGTACAATCTTTGCCACCATGTGCAGTTGCAAACCGTAGTCTGGGTCTTTTTATGACGGTTTTGGAGCAGTAGCTTCTTCCTTGCTGAGCGGCCTTTCAGGTTATAGATTTGTGTTACTGTAGATATAGATACTTTTGTACCTGTTTCCCCCAGCATCTTCACAAGGTCCTTTGCTGTTGTTCTGGGATTGATTCGCACTTTTCGCACCAAAGTACGTTCATCCCTAGGAGACAGAAAGCGTCTCCTTCCTGAGAGGTATGGCGGCTGCATGGTCTCATAGTGTTTATACTTGCGTACTATTGTTTGTACAGATGAATGTGGTACCTTCAGGCGTTTGGAAATTGCTCCCAAAGGATGGACCAGACTTGTGGAGGTCTACAATTATTTTCCTGAGGTCTTGGCTGATTTCTTTTGATTTTCCCATGATGTCAAGCAAAGAGGCACTGAGTTTGAAGGTAGGCCTTGAAATACATCCACAGGTACAGCTCCAATTGACTCAAATTATGTCAATTAGCCTATCAGAAGCTTCTAAAGCCATGACACTATTTTCTGGAATTTTCCAAGCTGTTTAAAGGCACAGTCAACTCAGTGTATGTAAACTTCTGACCAACTGGAATTGTGATACAGTGAATTATACGTGAAATAATCTGTCTGTAAACAACTGCTGGAAAAATTACTTGTGTCATGCACAAAGTAGATGTCCTAACCGACTTGCCAAAACTATAGTTTTTTCACAAGAAATTTGTGGAGTGGTTGAAAAACGAGTTTTAATGACTCCAACCTAAGTGTATGTAAACTTCTGACTTCAACTGTATACATATATTTTGATATATTGTTTTACCAATATTTAACCCCTATTTTGTCACTAAACTACTTCCATATATACTGTACTTCCATTTTTTTATTTTACTTGTACCGGTCTACCTTCAGACACGTCTTGTGGGCAAAACAACTGACATGTATGTGTTTGTGAGAGTCATCTTTCTATAGAGGGCTCATATTATACTGAACAAAAATATAAATGCAACATGTAAAGCACAGGAGGCTGCTGAGGGGAGAATGGCTCATAATAATGTCTGGAACCGCTCAAATGGAATGGCATCAAACCTATGGAAATCATGTGTTTGATGTAATTTATACCATTCCATAATTCCGCTCCAGTCATTAGCACAAGGCCGTTCTCCCCAATTAAGGTACCACCAACCTCCTGTGTTGTAAAAAATCCCAGAAATGTTAAATACGCACAAAAAGGTCTATCAAATTGTGTGTGCAAATTTGTTCCCATCCCTGTCAGTGAGCATTTCTCCTTTGCCAAGATAATCCATCCACTTGCAAGGTGTGGCATATCAAGAAGCTGATTAAACAGCATGATCATTACACAGGGGCACCTTATGCTGGGGACAATACAAGGCCACTCTAAAAGATGAAGTTCTGCCACACAACACAATGCCACAGATGTCTCAAGTTTTGAGGAAGTGTGCAATTGGCATGGTGACTGCAGGAATGTCCACCAGAGCTGTTGCCAGAGAATGTAATGTTAATTTATCTACCATAACCCGCCTCCAATGTTTTAGAGAATTTGGCAGTATGTCCAATTGGTCACACAACCACAACCACGTGTAACCACACCAGCCCAGGACCTCCATATCTGGCTTCTTCACCTGTGGGATCGTCTGAGACCAGCCACCCGGACAGCTGAAGAAACTGAGGAGTATTTCTGTCTGTAATAAAGCCCACTGGGGAGACAGGCCCAGCCATTCTCATTAATGGCTGGGCCTGGCTCCCCAGTGGGTGGGCCTATGTCCTTCCAGGCTCACCCGTGGCTTGCCCCTGCCCAGCCATGTGAAATCCATAGATTAGGGCCTAATTTATTTAAATGAACTGTAACTCAGTAAAATCTTTGAAATTGTTGCATGTTGCGTTTATATTTTTGTTCAGTGTAGTTAGTAGGCCAAACCGTTTGACTCTACAGACATTTTCGTGTCTCGGGACTGTTCTGACAAACACCCCTGTAGCTCTGCTACCTTCCACCGCAGCTGTAGAAGGCCGACATCGGTATTGCAAAAATTTGATTTAAATCTAATTAGATTTCCGCGGACATCAATTATATGGAGTTTAAGCCACTTTATGACTGTTTCCTCCCGCTTTAGTTTATTGTGATGGAAATGATGTTTTTTTTTTTTTTTTACGATAATTATTAGGTGGTGGTGGCTAGCTACAGTATCTACAACCTAGGTTAGAGAAACAACTTAAGGATGACAGGTGATGGCTGCATGGTGCAGTTGGTGAGAAGCAACTGCAGTTTCATCAAAAACTCCATGACCTTTGATCACATGATTTTTGTAATGTTCTTCATGCCTTCCACATGGTTGCAAGTATGATCATTTTTAGAACCAGATAATGCATCACAATTTGAAAGGCTGTGACCAACGATGGTCAACCGCTTGACAAAAGTGACCAGCTGAAATGCGCCCAATATTTTTCTCCCGTCTGAATGAAAAGGTCCAATTTTACAATCTCCCAAAATAAATCTTGTGTTGTGAAACTGTGGGCTTTTCTATTTTTTTAGTCCTCGTGTCCTCTCTCCTCGTCTCAGTCAAAACCCATTGGATGAGAAAGCCAGAGGTCCCGCCCCTCTGACCTTCTCCTTTAATGGGTTGTGAGAAGGAGACGAGCAAAGAGGAAACATGACACGAGGAGTGTACAATTGAGAAGGCACCCCTATTATTGCTTTATGCTCTCCGTCCAGTAGAGGTACGAGATTGCATGAAAATGACGTAAGGCGTAATGAACACGTCACGTCATGATGTAAACAGGGCATTAGCCAATGGTGAAAGCAACGAAGGTGAGGGGGAGGGTTCTTGATTGTAAACAGCGATTTAATTTATTCGAATTGTCTTGCTACTGTACTTTGGACTGAAATTACCCCACTGTCAAGTCTGTAGCTTTACGCATATTTTCACCGTGGCGACTTTTCAGGTAAAATTAGCTAAAAACATCACACTCACTTGCAAGGTGGATTTACTGCTAACTTGACGTGGACATGTTGCACGGAGCTGTAGTCAAACTGAGTATATTTGACTTTAGCTGTTCAGTATGAAGGGAGCAAAAGCTTGCTAGTTTAGCATAGCTCAATTATTAATGTTAACGAATGGTCATGGTTTTAAAACTACATGGGTTTATTTTCACCATGTAGTTTTAGCTGGTTGGCACGAGAGCCTCTATCGGTGCCTGTATTTAGCTAAGGTTGTCTCAAAGATGTCATGTTCTGCACAGATAACGTTACTGGTTAATTTCTGCACGACTCACGAGCAAGTGGTGTCTGCTTTGCTTGAAAAGATGTTTACTCAACCATGCTTGCTAATAATCGCTGAGCTGTTCTGTAGGAGATCTACCGTACATACATGACCTTACATTCCAACGTATCAGCTACCACCACAAACGCTTGCATGATGATCTGCTTGGTAGCTAGCTAGTTACTACTTCTAGTTAAAGCAAATATTCTGTGGTTATAGCTTGCTAGCCAAAATAGCTAAACTTTCAATAACTATGACCTTTTCCCCAAATCCGGATTTATGAGCCTTGTATAATCAGACCAAAGAGGGTGTGTCTAACTACCAATGAATGAAAATCAGAAGAATGGTCAAGCAACTAATTATTGATGGCCCTTCGAATTCTGTCACAACGTGGTTGTATCACAAACAGTACTGCAACTCTCACAGTACATTATGTGTCATCCTGTCCCAATCCTCCCCATTTCCAATGCGATAATTTAAAAAGGCCACTGTAGGTGTTAGGAGCGATCTTAGTGCCCTCAGCCAAGTTAATTTGTGATTTTGCATTTTATTGGAACATTTAGGCTTATGTATCATATTATTTAGCCTTTGTGGCAGTTCATAATTGTTTAGGAAACAGTACCAGTTAGCTATGTCACTCATTTGTCCTGCAATGATCTCTTCAGGGCTGTCCACAACTGGTTCTATGATGGGGGCGACGGTGGAGCAATTCAACTGTGCCAAGAGTCAGATGGGCACGCTGAAGAAAGACCCTGGCAATGAGGCCAAGCTGAAAATCTATGCTCTTTTCAAACAGGTGAGAGGTCTTTGTTCTTAGCTACTTGGCTGTCATGTCTCCGAACATCAAGAGCATGAGCGATAGAGGGAGTGGGCTCCTTGTTTAGTTTTGCTGTGTCACAGTTGTATTGAGTAGCATCTTGCTGTCACCAGTTTTATTGGGTGGATGGCAGGAAGCTTTGGGGTTATAGGAGCGGGCCAGTATCTGAACGGTTGACGATTTTGAATCCCAGGGCTGACAGGAAAAATCTTGAGAGTTGCTGGCATCAACTCGGCTGACTTAACTGACCCTGTATGGCTCTTACCTCAGTGATTCACTATAGGGATAGCCATGCTAACTTCGCCCTCATGTCGGAGGCTAGCTAGTGCTAGGTATCAACAGCCAATCCATTAGGGGCTGGAAACTATAGTAAGCTTTGATTGGTCAATAGCAACGCGATGTCGTGGAGTATGTGACTACATTTCAGCTTTCCCCAACTTTGGTCCGGCCCTGTTCACGCTCCATCACCCATGCTCACGTCGCCCAACGGTCCCCCGCCCACTTAGGTTCCCTTCATTGAAAATGAATGGGGCTCTGTTGTTTTATCGCCCCCTATGTGCTAGCTAGATGTAGTTCTGCCATTAGGCTGTTGTGTGTATGTATGTGATTGGGTGTTTGCACGATGGATGCTGTGTCAGCAAAAATACAAGTTTCTATTGTACAGTAGATGAATAACATCTGTTGTAACAATTGTAAAGCTATCCAGGGAAGTTTCTTATTGGACAAGTCAAAGTAGTCCCTCCCTGTTTCAGTCTGTTTTCTTCCATTTGAGACTTAATGACAATGACCCAGATTGTTAACCTATCAGAGTGCATGAAGGAGACAGGATGAAGAAAGTAAGCCCTTAAAGTCTATTGGAGACACCGATCCTCTCATTTTAGTATCTTCTCTTCTCTCTTTGTTGTCTTATTAGGCTACTCAGGGACCCTGTAACACCCCCAAGCCAGGGATGCTTGACTATGTCGGCAAGGCCAAATGGGATGCCTGGAAGTCTTTGGGCTCTGTATCTCAGGTAATCTGCAGTCCGTTATTGCATATACATAACAGCACTGTCATACACATTTTATTGAAGATGCAATCCGGGATCTTAAGCACTTAATTCATAACTTATTGTACGAATTGGAATTTGTAACATACTGTATACAGATTGCAAAACATGTTTGTTTTTTTGCAGGACGTAACATATCATACGAAATGGATGATGTAGTACACAACTTTACATTTTTCGGGGATCCGTTTTGGCTCGTGAGCACTACTTTCAAAACTACTAGCTGAAATTATACAAAAGCTCAGGAGCAATATACCCATTTGTCTATCAAGGCTATTCCTCCCAAGTTGGTTAAAAACAACAGACAAAAATACACGACTTGTGAGAAAGGTCAAACACAGCTGAAAATGATTGGAGTTAATAAAATGTAAAACAAATTAGAAGCATCCATTCTTATTGAATTTCACAATTTTCAGTGCCCATAAAAAAACAAACTCCAATGTCCTTAATGTGGTAAAGTGCCATTTTCTTCACACAATGACATTGACAGGTATACATTGATACATTGTATAACTCTCTATTCCTCCCTCTCAGGAAGATGCCAGACAACAGTATGTGGACCTGATTGACTCTCTCCTGGCTGCTGAGGGACCTGTGGTAGCCGCACAGCCCACTGGGAGCGCTGCCACCTTTGACACGCTGCTGGTCTCCACAGAGGACAACGTCACCACTATCCGGTTCAATAGGCCACAGAAGAAGAACGCCATCACTGTGGAGGTACATTAATTAAGTTATTAGGCATTAGTGTCATTGTCTATTCCCTCCTCCCAACATCACCCTTACTGGGGAAAAAAACAGGCTTCTGGCAAACATCTAGCAGCGACTTTTGAACTTCTGGCAAATCATTTTGAGACGCTTGTGGCGAACAATCTGTTTGCTGATAATAGGCCTAATCACCCAACATCAGGGCCCGACCTCACTAATGCTCTTGTGGCCGAATGGAAGCATGTCCCCGCAGCAACGTTCCAACATCTAGTGGAAAGCCTTCCCAGTAGAGTGAAGGCTGTTATAGCAGCCAAGGTGGGACCAACTCCATAATAATGCCCATGATTTTGGAATGAGATGTTGGACGAGCAGGTGTCCACTAGGGCTGTGGTGATCATGAAATTTTGTCAGCTGGTGATTGTCAAGCAAATGACTGCCGGTTTCACGGTAATTGATCGTAAATTAATAAACACATTTAGCATCTCCTGGCCGCTGACTCAGACCTTTGGAACATCCACAATTTTAAAAAAGTATAATAAATCCATGTAATATAGCCTAAATCATCACAATAAATACATTATTTATTTTAAACAGATCTAAATAAACATGAGACTACATTTTCTTCATATATTTCAGAAGAAAAGAATAGCATATCCTGCGTTGTCCTTATGTTTGGTCCTGATCTGGCTGTGGGTTACACTAGTTCATTTAGCAGACAAGATTTGCTTAGAATTCCATGTTATTATTTTATAGTATGAAGAATAAAATTGAACATGGCTGAATAAAATAGAAAATATGTTCTCCAAAGGATTTGATGGAGTACGCAGAAACAGGTACTCCTACAGTTGAAGTCGGAAGTTTACATACACTTATGTGTATGTAAAGCCACTAAAACCACTGCTTTAAGCGCGAACCACTGCTTTTAACCAGGGCAAGGTGACCGGAAACATGACCGAATACAAACAGTGTAGCTATTCCCTCCGCAAGGCAATCAAACAAGCTAAGTGCCAGTATAGAGACAAAGTAGAGTCGCAATTCAACAGCTCAGACACAAGAGGTATGTGGCAGGGTCTACAGTCAATCACGGATTACAAAAAGATTACCAGCCCCGTCGCGGACCAGGATGTTTTGCTCCCAGACAGGCTTAATAACTTTTTTGCTCGCTTTGAGGACAATACAGTGCCACTGACACGGCCCGCTACCAAAACCTGCGGGCTCTCCTTCACTGCAGCCGAGGTGAGTAAAACATTTAAACGTGTTAGGCTGCAGGCTGCAGGCTGCAAGGCTGCAGGCCCAGACGGCATTCCCAGCCGCGTCCTCAGAGCATGCGCAGACCAGCTGGCTGGTGTGTTTACGGACATATTCAATCAATCCTTATCCCAGTCTGCTGTTCCCACATGCTTCAAGAGGGCCACCATTGTTCCTGTTCCCAAGAAAGCTAAGGTAACTGAGCTAAACGACTACCGCCCCGTAGCACTCACTTCCGTCATCATGAAGTGCTTTGAGAGATTAGTCAAGGACCATATCACCTCCACTCTACCTGACACCCTAGAACCACTCCAATTTGCTTACCGACCCAATAGGTCCACAGACGACGCAATCGCAACCACACTGCACACTGCCCTAACCCATCTGGACAAGAGGAATACCTATGTGAGAATGCTGTTCATCGACTACAGCTCAGCATTTAACACCATAGTACCCTCCAAACTCGTCATCAAGCTCGAGACCCTGGGTCTCGACCCCACCCTGTGCAACTGGGTACTGGACTTCCTGACGGGCCGCCCCCAGGTGGTGAGGGTAGGTAACAACATCTCCACCCCGCTGATCCTCAACACTGGGGCCCCACAAGGGTGCGTTCTGAGCCCTCTCCTGTACTCCCTGTTCACCCACGACTGCGTGGCCATGCACGCCTCCAACTCAATCATCAAGTTTGCGGACGACACTACAGTGGTAGGCTTGATTACCAACAACGACGAGACGGCCTACAGGGAGGAGGTGAGGGCCCTCGGAGTGTGGTGTCAGGAAAATAACCTCACACTCAACGTCAACAAAACAAAGGAGATGATTGTGGACTTCAGGAAACAGCAGAGGGAGCACCCCCTTATCCACATCGACGGGACAGTAGTGGAGAGGGTAGTAAGTTTTAAGTTCCTCGGTGTACACATCACAGACAAACTCAAATGGTCCACCCACACAGACAGCGTTGTGAAAAATCTCAGGAGGCTGAAGAAATTCGGCTTGTCACCAAAAGCACTCACAAACGTCTACGGGTGCACAATTGAGAGCATCCTGTCGGGCTGTATCACCGCCTGGTACGGCAACTGCACCGCCCACAACCGTAAGGCTCTCCAGAGGGTAGTGAGGTCTGCACAACGCATCACCGGGGGCAAACTACCTGCCCTCCAGGACACCTACACCACCCGATGTCACAGGAAGGCCATAAAGATCATAAAGGACAACAACCACCCGAGCCACTGCCTGTTCACCCCGCTATCATCCAGAAGGCGAGGTCAGTACAGGTGCATCAAAGCAGGGACCGAGAGACTGAAAAACAGCTTCTATCTCAAGGCCATCAGACCGTTAAACAGCCACCACTAACATTTAGTGGCCGCTGCCAACATACTGACTCAACTCCAGCCACTTTAATAATGGGAATTGATGGAAATGTATGTAAAAATGTATCACTAGCCACTTTAAACAATGCCACTTAATATAATGTTTACATACCCTACATTACTCATCTCATATGTATATACTGTACTATATACCATCTACTGCATCTTGCCTATGCCGTTCTGTACCATCACTCATTCATATATCTTTATGTACATATTCTTTATCCCTTTACACTTGTGTGTACAAGGTAGTAATTGTGGAATTGTTAGGTTAGATTACTCGTTGGTTATTACTGCATTGTCGGAACTAGAAGCACAAGCATTTCGCTACACTCGCATTAACATCTGCTAACCATGTGTATGTGACAAATAAAATTTGATTTGATTTGACTTAGGTTGGAGTCATTAACTCGTTTTTTAACCACTCCACACATTTCTTGTTAACAAGCTATAGTTTTGGCAAGTCAGTTAGGACATCTACTTTGTGCATGACAAGTAATTTTTCTAACAATTGTTTACAGACAGATTATTTCACTTATAATTCACTGTATCACAATTCCAGTGGGTCAGAATACGCTAAATTGACTGTGCATTTAAACAGCTTGGAAAATTCCAGAAAATGGTGTCATGGCTTTAGAAGCTTCTGATAGCCTAATTGAAATCATTTGAGTCTATCGGAGGTGTACTTGTGGATGTATTTCAATGCCTACCTTCAAACTCAGTGCCTCTTTGCCTGACATCATGGGAAAATCAAAAGAATCAGCCAAGACCTCAGAAAATAAATTGTAGACCTCCACAAGTCTGGTTCATCCTTGGGAGCAATTTCCAAATGCCTGAAGGTACCACGTTCATCTGTACAAACAATAGTACGCAAGTATAAACACCTTGGGACCACGCAGCCGTCATACCACTCAGGAAGGAGACGCGCTCTGTCTCCTAGAGATGAACGTGCTTTGGTGCGAAAAGTGCAAATCAATCCCAGGACAACCGCAAAGGACCTTCTGAAGATGTATCTATATCCACAGTAAAACGAGTCCTATATTGACATAGCAAGGAAGAAGCCACTGCTCCAAAATCACCATTAAAAAAAGCCAGACTACGGTTTGCAACTGCACATGGGGACAAAGATCATACTTTTTGGAGAAATGTCCTCTGGTCTGATGAAACAAAAATAGAACTGTTTGGCCATAATGACCATTGTTATGTTTGGAGGAAAAAGGGGGAGGCTTGCAAGCCGAAGAACACCATCCCAACCGTGAAGCACGGGGTTGGCAGCATCATGTTGTGGGGGTGCTTGCTGCAGGAGGGACTGGTGCACTTCACAACATAATTTTCCTTCCTCATAATGACATTTATGTGGATGTATTGAAGCAACATCTCAAAACATCAGTCAGGAAGTTAAAGTTTGGTTGCAAATGGGTCTTCCAAATGGACAATGACCCCAAGCATACTTCCAAAGTTGTGGCAACATGGCTTAAGGACAACAAAGTCAAGGTATTGGAGTGGCCATCACAAAGCCCTGACTTCAATACCATAGAAAATTTGTGGGCAGAACTGAAAAAGCGTGTGCGAGCAAGGAGGCCTACAAACCTGACACAGTTACACCAGCTCTGTCAGGAGTAATGGGCCAAAATTCACCCAATTTATTGTGGGAAGCTTGTGGAAGGCTACCCAAAACATTTGACCCAAGTTAAACAATTTAAAGGCAATGCTACCAAATACTAATTGAGTGTATGTAAACTTCTGACCCACTGAAATAGATCATTCCCTCTAATATTCTGACATTTCACATTCTTAAAATAAAGTGGTGATCCTAACTGACCTAAGACAGGACATTTTTACTAGGATTAAATGCCAGGAATTGTGAAAGTGAGTTTAAATGTATTTGGTTAAGCTTTATGTAAACTTCCTACTTCAACTGTATATGCTTAATTTAGAGTTATTTATGTAACTTTAGTTGTGATAGAAATGTTGGGATATATGTTTAGATTTTTTTTACATTCTAAGACTGATGATGATTTGAAAAAAGTTGCGTTTAAAGGCATGAGCTCTGCTTTGTTTTCTTGTGCAGGTTTGTACACACTTCATCAGTCTTTCATTCACAATTTGACAAGCACTTGTTTGGTAGGCTACTGATGATCAGCAGCATTAGATCTTGGAGAAGCCTAATTACTTTGACTAAACGGTCATGTGGAATTTGACTGCCATCATGACTCGGGACTGCCAGTGTTGAGGTAATACGGTCACTGTAACAGCCCTAGTGTCCACATACTTTTGGTAATGTAGTGTATATATTTTTCAGCAATAAAATGTCCCTGCCTTGTATAAATGCTATATAAACAAACAATGTAGCTAACATAAACTGGGACTTAGGCCTACTAAATCTACCTTTAAATGTGTGGCCAACTGTTCATAGAAAACTTTTGTATGTAGTGTCTGTCTCCAGCCAAGCCTAAACAAAATAGATTCAAATAATCAACTAAATATGATCTTCAATATAGACCGGGATCTCCATAATTTAAGAGCCAGTTGTCTACTAGTTGTTTATTTTTCCTGACTCAGGTGTATATTGTTCTAAAATGAATTATTGTTAACTTACATCTCAAAGCCATGTAAGGAACCTTGACCTGGTGCACACATTTATCTTTCCTTAGTTTGAAGCTTTCAGTCAATCTGTCTTGATTACATCTAGAAAGAAAGAGAGAAGGAACAACACATGAACAAGATGAGCTAGCTACTAGTTTAAAGCAATGAAAGATCTAATTGTTACAAAGAAGGAATTTATACCGGTAGGCTACATTTATGATAATACATGTATTTGCTTACCGTATCAAGTTTGAAGACGATTCAGTCACAAAGGGTTTTGATGCATCCTCTTCCAACACCACGGTTAAGGGAAGGGTATCCATCTACGAAAGTGAACTTTTGCTTTGTCAAATCAGCTAATATTGTTGCTACCTTAGCTGTTGTGCTAGCTAACATTTTATTGAACAGTGACACTAGCATATTGAAATGCATATTGTTATTAAAAGACAGCAATATATTCACCTAAAAAGGTTTAGGCAAATCATTAGTTAGCTAGCTAGCTATCACATTAATTGTGCAAAAATATGATAGCTAGCTAAGCGCTAGCCAGTCAGTGGTACTGACTGTCCCATAAAGCATAACATTGCTAACTAGGCATCAATTAGCTCACATAATTTGAAAGTATATTAGGAAGTTTAAGTCACTCACCGGACAACTTTGGTAAGTAGCTAGATAGCTTAGTTTCCATTTTCCAACAGTTCTCTTCTCCCACTGACTGGTCATCAGCTGTTACTGGTCTTGGAACTCGTGTCTACCATAAACGGCTCCTGGTAAACTGTTTGCCACTAGTGGCAATAAATATTGTTGCCAAAGGTTTGCCGCAGATTCCCCAGTGGCATTTTGTGGCATGCCTTGTACAGTGGCTTACGAAAGTATTCACCCCCCTTGGCATTTTTCCAATTTTGTTGCCTTACAACCTGGAATTCAAATAGATTTTTTGGGGGGGTTTGTATCATTTGATTTACATAACATGCCTACCACTTTGAAGATGCAAAATATTTTTTATTGTGAAACAAACAAGAAATAGGACAAACTGAAAACTTGAGCGTGCATAACTATTCATCCCCCCACCCCACCAGTCAATACTTTGTAGAGGCACCTTTTGCAGCATTACAGCTGCAAGTCTCTTGGGGTATGTCTCTAGAAGCTTGGCACATCTAGCCGCTGGGATTTTTGCCCATTCTTCAAGGCAAAACTGCTCCAGCTCCTTCAAGTTGAATGGGTTCAGCTGAATGGGTGTTCCCCTTAAACCATTCGAGGGTTGCTTTAGCAGTATGCTTAGGGTCATTGTCCTGCTGAAAGGTGAACCTCCGTAACCAGACTCAAATCTCGGGAAGAGTGAAACGGGTTTCCCTCAAGAATTTCCCTGTATTTAGCGCCATCCATCATTCCTTCAATTCTGACCAGTTTCCCAGTCCCTGACGATGGAAAAACATCCCCACAGCATGATGCTGCCACTAGGGTGTTGTTCTTCAGGGTTATAAGAGGAGTTAGGTTTGCGCCAGACATAGCATTTTCCTTTGATGGCCAAAAAGCTCAATTTTAGTCTCATCTGACCAGAGTACCTTCCATATGTTTGGGGAGTCTCCCACATGCCTTTTGGCGAACACCGAACGTGTTTGCTTATTTTTGTCTTTAAGCAATGGCTTTTTTTCTGGCCACTCTGTGGAGTGTATGGCTTAAAGTGGACACATATTCCAATCTCCGCTGTGGAGCTTTGCAGCTCCTTCAGGGTTGTCTTTGGTCTCTTTGTTGCCTCTGATTAATGCCCTCCTTGCTTGGTCTGTGAGTTTTGGTGGGCGGCCCTCTCTTGGAAGGTTTGTTGTGGTGCCATGTTCTTTCCATTTTTAAATAATGGATTTAATGGTGCCCTGTGGGATGTTCAAGGTTTCAGATATTTTTTTATAACCCAACCCTGATCTGTACTTCTCCATAACTTTGTCCCTGACCTGTTTGGAGAGCTCCTTGGTCTTCATGGTGGTGCGCCTTGCTTAGTGGTGTTGCAGACTCTGTGGCCTTTCAGAACAGGTGTGTGTATATATATATATATATATATATATATATATATGATATATATTTTTTCATTTCATTTCACCAATTTGGACTATTTTGTGTATGTCCGTTACATGAAATCCAAATAAAAATCAATTTAAATTACAGGTTGTAATGCAAGAAAATAGGAAAAACGCGAAGGGGGATGAATACTTTTGCAGGGCACTGTAATAGTGAAATTACCAACTGCCTATGCACATCCCAAATATCCAGTAATCATCCAGTTCTTCAATTCTATTGTTTTCCTCCTTCTATCCAGATGTACAACGAGATCATCAAGGCTCTGGAGGAATCTGGCAAAGATGACTCTGTCATTACTGTAATCACAGGTAGAGCCAACCAACCTATTCATCCCTTTTGAAATCGTGAATCCATTAAAGAGAGTATTGGTGATATGAATATGTGACCGACCGGCTCGATTTGGTCTTGTGTAGCAAAATTTGAATGTATATATATATTTTTACATTGGATGAAAGTAGAGCCTCAGAGCTAGAAAATTGTATATCATACACTACAGTTGAGGAACAATGGGAAAGTAATTCTGCTTTGAAAGTTGATAAACTTGTAACCTCACTTTTGAGAAAATGGCCCTTGAATAGTACCGACTGGAGAGCTCTTCTTTGTCTACACCCATTCAGCATCGTTCACACCCTTTTAAGCTTTAGCTCCACCCATCTCTTTAAAGATTCACATGTGAGGCTATGTACTAAACCACTAAAGATTTCAAGACTAAATGCTGACTTATACTATGGGTGTTTTCGTAAATTTAATCTAGAGTGTGCTTGGAACTCAGAGCGTTATCAGATTGTCTGTTCGTAAATTCAAAGCGTTTCGTTCTCGCAGCATTCATAGCGTACACTGGACGATCTGGCCGAAAAGTAGGGTTGATCCGATCGTTCTGACGTAACAGCAGTCAAGCACCTAAGCTAACTGACTAAAGTTAGCTAGCTTGCTAGCTACTTCCAGACATAAATGAGATAACCCCTCACTCTGACCATTTTACTTGCCCTAGCAGAGCTGGTTAGGCTGTTTTCATGTTATCCAGAGTGTTGGTGACTGTAACTGCTGCTGGCAACAATTTAATGAAGCTTTTTTGCCGACGTTTACTGACACCGGCCATAATCAAATGGGTGTTGAACATTCGTAAATTGATCGGTTATGCTGCGCTCTGGTACACTCAGACGAGAGTGCTCTGAAATAAGAGTAGATAGCCAGAGTGAATTACCAGCTACGTCTATTGACAGTTTTCACAGTGACATCATAAACATTCTATTGAAATAGTTACTTGCATAATGGAGTCTTGTTTAGACATGTCGCTAGCTAGCTAAACAATGAACCATAATCCCAACTCATAACATTACTTCCCTGCATGAATCTGCAGGTAGCAAACCAACCAGGTTCAATTACTACACAGATCATACACATAATGTTAGCTAGCTAGCTAGCCAGCTAACGTTAGCTAGCTAACAGTAAACTGTTTTTTGAAATGAAAACAACTTTCTGACAAAATTAGTAACGTGTAATATCTGAAAATGTAGCTAGCTAGACTATTTTATCCATAGACATGGATGGACACTTCTCCCTCTCTGTCACGGATGCCATTAGTTTGAAGATGTAATCCGAAGACAGGTGTTTTATACAACAGCCTTCTGTGTGTTCTCTTTTCGACTCCGTCTGCATATTTGCAATTAATGCCAGATTTTTCTCTGTCATTCTCTAATTCCACTGATTTCAGAACTCGGTCCTCCAGAAAGTGGAGAGCAACATTTATGCAGTTCTACAACGTGATATCTTTCAAAAAAGCAGCATTACAAAGAATTACCTAAACATACTGACCAGCTCATATTATAGACAGAAGCGTGCTACATGGCGGACCAATCTGACCTCGTCTCTCGGCATGTCCAGCCCACTCATTATCTAGCGGGAAGGTTGCTGACTTTTTCGTGGCTAAACAAACTAGGCTTGAAATTTAACAATTGTATTCATATTTACAGATGACATACAAGTTTGTTATTAAGGCACATGAAAGTTCACATGTTCCAGTAGGCATTTCTGCCAAAAAAGTTTACGTTTATGTGGCGCTCCTGTGAAGTAGTGACGCGCGACAAACGCCTAGTTTCCTGAAACGAGTCACATACAGTGAATTCGGAAAGTATTCAGACCCCTTGACTTTTTCCACATTTTGTTACATTACAGCCTTATTCTAAAATGTATTTAAAAAATACTCAATCTATACACAATACCCCATAATAACAAGGCAAAGACAGGTTTTAGAAATGTTTGCAAATGTATTCCAAATTAAAAACAGAAATACCTTATTTACTTAAGTATTCAGACCCTTTGCTATGAGACTCGAAATTGAGCTCAGGTGCATCTTGTTTCCATTGATCATCCTTGAGATTTTCCTACAACTTGATTGGAGTCCACCTGTGGTAATTTAACTGATTGGACATGATTTGGAAAGGCACACACCTGTCAAACCAAGCCATGTGGTCAAAGCAATTGTCCGTAGAGCTCAGAGACAGGATTGTGTCGAGGCGCTTATCTGGGGAAGGGTATCAAAAAATATCTGCAGCATTGAAGGTCCCCAAGAACACATTGGCCTCCATTATTCTTAAATGGAGGAAGTTTAGAACCACCAAGACTCTTTCTAGAGCTGGCTACCCGGCCAAACTGAGCAATCGGGAGAGAAGGGCCTTGGTTAGGGAGGTGACCAAGAACCCAATGATCACTGCCAGACTGAAGCCACTCCTCAGTGAAAGGCACATGACAGCCCTCTTGGACTTAGCCAAAAGGCACCTAAAGACTCTCAGACTATGAGAAACAAGATTCTATGGTCTGATGAAACCAAGGTTGAACTCTGGCCTGAATGCCAAGCGCCACGTCTGGAGGAAACCTGTCACCATCCCTACGGTGAAGCATAGTGGTGGCAGCATCATGCTGTGGGGATGTTTTTCAGCGGCAGGGACTGGGAGGCTAGGCAGGATCGAGGCAAAGATGAACAGAGCAAAGTACAGAGATCTTTAATGAAAACCTGCTCCCGAGCGTTCAGGACTTCAGACTAGGACGAAGATTCACCTTTCAACGAGACACAACAACCCTAAGCACACAGCCAAGACAACCAAGGAGTGGTTTTGAGACAAGTCTCTGAATGTCCTTTAGTGGCCCAGCCAGAGCCCAGACTTGAACCCGATCAAACATCTCTGGAGTGACCTGAAAATAGCTGGTCTGCAACGCTCCCCATCCAACCTCACAGAGCTTGAGAGGATCTGCAGAGAAGAATGGGAGAAACTCCCCAAATACAGGTGTGCCATGCTTGTATCGTCATACCCAAGAAGACTCAAGGCTGTAATCGCGGCCAAAGGTGCTTCACCAAAGTACTGAGTAAAGGGTCTGAATACTTATGTAAATGTGATATTTCAGTTTACATTTTTTTAAATAAATTACCAAAAATGTCTAAGAACCTGTTTTTGCTTTGTCTTTATTTTATTTAACCTTTATTTAACTATTCAAGTCAGTTAAGAAGAAATTCTTATTTACAATTACAGCCTACCCTGCCAAAGCCTAACCTGGACGACTCTGGGCCAATTTTGCGACGCCCTATGGGACTCCCAATCACTTCCGGTTGTGTTACAGCCTGGAATGGAACCGGGGTCTGTAGTGACGCCTCTAGCACTGAGACTCAGTGCCTTAGACCGCTGCTCCACTCGGTAGCCCCTACACACAATAACCCTTTGTGGTACTGTGTGTAGATTGATGAGGAAAAATAACAATTTAATAAATTTTTGAATAAGGCTGTAACCTAACAAAATGTGGAAAAATTCAAGGGGTCTGAATACTTTCCGAAGTCACTTTATGCACTGCTGGGCCAAAAATTAACACTAGGACTAAAGAAAAGCCAGAACACAGTATATTACACACAATTTATTATGGTGCACAAAAAAGCATGTGGTTGCAACATACTGTGTGTGGGCTTTTCTTCCTTTAGTCCACAGGTGTCAATCTCATTCCACGGAGGGCCAAGTGTCTGGGGGTTCTCTCCTCCCTTGTACTTGATTCTTGAATTAAGGTCACTGATTAGTAAGTAACTCTCCTCATCTGGTTGTCTCGGTCTTAACTGAAAGGAAAAACAAAAAAAAACAGCAGAGGCTCTCCATGGAATTAGTTTGACACCCCACCCCTGCTTTAGATCATTAAAGGGGCAGTCTGTGATTGCTACATCCATTTTTTTTTACTTTTAAATGAATGATATATAGCCATTGAGTCTTGGAAAAATACACTTTATAAATGCCTCATGAGCTTAGTTCAACTGTCTAACCCCACCAGAACCCACAAACAAACACTCTATAGCCTTAAAACATGATTAAATGTTGGACATTGCTATCGTGGATGGACAGCCTTTGCATTCATAGCTCTGTCTATTCATTTAAGAGTACTTATATTCCACCAGCCCCATCCCTTTGAATTTTTACCAAAACGGTGGCGGAGTGCCCCCTTTATCCTTTGAATTGACCCTTTAAGGCTTTACAGTGATGCAGTGACTTGCAAATCCATTTTTTATTGCAGTGCTCCTGTCTTCTTAATTGTTAAATGTGGCCATTCTTGTTGACCCCCTCAAGGTAGTGGAGACTTCTACTGCAGTGGCAACGACCTGACAAACTTCACCAAAATCCCTGAGGGCGGGATGCAGCAGATGGCAAAAGATGCCGGCGAGTTGCTGAGGTTAAGGACTTACCCAAAAAGAGCAGGCAAGAGGTTCACTTTGAGGGAACCATTTTCATAACACCTGTGTGTGTGGGGGGGGGTTGTGTAGGGAGTTTGTCAAAGCATTCATCGACTTCCCCAAGCCCTTGATTGCAGTGATCAACGGTCCGGCTGTGGGCGTGTCCGTCACTCTACTGGGCCTGTTCGAGGTGGTCTACGCCACGGAAAGGGTAAGGTGCTTTGTCATTTCCACTCAGTGTTGGCTTAGAACACATTTATATCGTCCCTCTATACATGTCTGTTAGTTGATAATACAAGATTAGCATTGGTTTATATTAGGGGTATCAAACTCCGGTCCTGGAGAGAAACTGGGTGTCCAGGCTTTTGATCCTGTCCACCAGCCCCGACATCTTCACTATGATTAATTGATTTTCTGAAACGTGTGTTGATACTGGGCTGGATGAAAAGCTCTCCAGGATCTTAATTGGAGACCACTGTTTTACATGCATACCTCAATCGAGGTCAAATAAGCAAAACAGTGTTGTGACCACCAGTGCACCACCCCTACCACTACGTCCACATTGCCATTCTCCACTTTCATTTTTCACTATACTCTGCCGTAAGCTGTTGGGGCTTTTCCTGCCTAACTTGTGCCCTCCCCTCCTGACAGGCTACATTCCACACCCCCTTCAGCCAGCTGGGACAGAGCCCAGAGGGCTGCTCCTCTTACACCTTCCCCAAAATGATGGGCAATGCAAAGGTATGGATACTCCCCCTTGTTCCTTTGCTGCAACTGATGTATTTCATAGAGAGGTTTTCCCAGGTATTTATTTTACTTTTGTTCTTTTAGTATGTATTTGACTTGCAGTTTGAATTGAATGAAATTACACTAATGGACAACGTTGCCATGCTCTGTGACTAGGCCAGTGAGATGCTGCTGTTCAACAAGAAACTGACAGCCACCCAGGCGTGTGCCCAGGGCCTGGTTACCGAGGTCTTTCCCGACAGCAGCTTCCAAACCGAGGTGGCCACCAGACTGAAGGCCTATGCCAAGCTTCCCAGGAATGTGAGTCAAAGCCCCAGCAAACATTGGACATCAGACAACGTTTGAAATGTTTGTGTGTTTTGTATAAAAGTTGTGTATTCAGAAACATTCCTGAACGAATCAATATTGATGAAAGCTGGTTGTATTTTACATCATTCCTGGAACGTTCCAAAAGGAAGTGATGTATTATTGGCCGTGGCTGCGCTTCCGTGGACGGACTCCTTTTTCCTATTTTAAGTGACCGGAGCCACATTCTGGACATTGAATTTCATTCACAATTTCATTGACATGTTCAACAAGGTCTGATTTGATTACAGCACAGTTTGCTGTAATTTGAATGAATATTCCAAAATGTTAAGTGTCAGTATTATAGCATATGGCAGTATATCTAGGCCACAATATTACATCACCACAAAAATAAGCAGGGAAAATGTTACAGGAAAGCGTAATTAATTTTGTGTCGTCCGATGGCAATGCTACAATATGTGCACAATTGGTAGGGAGTTAGAGACAAATAGGAAGCAAAATTATAGTTGTAATATGGTTAAAACACAGATTGTTCTACTTCAGAACAGTAGAAAGACAAGCCTATAATTGTTTGTCATGTCGTGAAGGCTTTTAATAGATTTCAGCTCAGATATCCAGCCGTTGATTCCGCTGTGACGTTGCGGTCGTTTGGGCAGTACCATTCACTTAGTATTGGGCGAGGCATAACCAATACACATTTTAAATGCATCCACAGTTTATAAAGTCACAGGCTTGATGCCTTTATTGCATGCAAGGGATATGGGACCAAATACCAACCTACTTATGGTTCCCGAAAAAGGTGGACGAGATGCATAATGTGCTTTTTATTTCTAATTGAAAAAACTGCTATGCATGAAAATACCATAAAGGGCTGTAGACATCAATTGATCTTACATCCAAATTGCGGGAGTTCAGGGCACAGCATGTTTATTATTTTATGTCAGTCATATGTAAGTATAATGAAACCAAAGACACATTTCCACATTTTGTGGACAGTACAGTTTTTTTTTTATCCACTTTTTTATTCTATCTATTGCTGTTTCCTGGCTGTCTAGTCCCTAACACTTTCCAAGCAGCTGATCCGTGGGACAGAGAAGGAACGTCTCCACACTGTCAACGACCAGGAGGTGGAGCGCCTGGTGGAGCGCTGGCTCTCAGACGAGTGCATGCAGGCCATCGTGAGCTTCTTCCAGGCTAAGGCTAAGCTGTGAGGAGGTGATCCTCCCCCTGCAGAGTCCCACAGACAGAGCCCACGGAGCAGAGCGCCTAGTCGTGTTCATTAGGTGCCAAGCAGAAGAAAAACTGACTAACAGGGAGGGACTACCACTACCTGTTCTTAAAAGAAACACATTTCTGTTTTTGATTGATAAAAAAATAAAATAATTGTATGTACAGTATTCCATTGCGTGCCCTAATGAGCATTATCCACATTACACCAGCCTTAAGCAGATGCCTTATTTTCTACAGTTTTATCAGATTGGCTTTGTAAATTTATTATAATAATACACAAAAACCCATTTTGTACATTTAACTGTTGATCTGGTTAGTTTTGCATTTAACATATCTGGGCATTCCCTGTTTTGAAACACCTTTGAAGGAATGTAACTTACATGGACTAAAGCTACCAAGGGGTGTGTATTGTACATTGAAGGTGGGTAGTGCCTTAGTCCAGATTGCCTTAGGACTGAACAAAGGCTTTGGAATACCTTCCAAGAGGATGTGTCTTGTACTGTCCAGTGGTTTTATATGCACTAAAAATCACTTGTGGAGATGACATAGTTGGACGTGTGAAACAATATCTGTTTGAAAATAAATCTATTTCTGCAATCAAACAAATATGTTTTTCAATGTCTTTTTGTGACAAAGGGACAATGATTTGAGGAAGAGGATAGTGATGGGTTGTAGGATAAGTCTGCCCTTTCACTTAATATTCTACAGAGGGCGTACTGCACCAAAAAAAAACGTATTCAACAGCTCTTCAGCCTTCATGCCAGAAATGTGAGTTTGTCCCTTTTCATTTGAAAGATGAACTATGGAAGTGTATTTGCTAATTGTATACATAGGTTTGAATGTTATACCTAAATTATATAATATGAATCAATTTCTCATGAAACCTGTATGCTTTTTCTCATGGGTACGGGGAGGTGTGCCTCGTCTGTCCAATAAGCTAAATACGGGACAGACAATATTTCTGTCCATTTGGAGTGACCCCTTTTGGCCCAATAGCACCCCAGAGGCCCATTCCAAAACTTCATCTATTGACACCCTCCCCACTAGGTGGCATAGGTCCTCTATCCATTGCATTTGGTTTGACAGGCCAACGCAGTGTACCTCAAGGCATAGCGATTAGTACATTTCTCTTGCGTGATGTTCCATACTAACACAACTGAGAGGGAAAATACAACACATTGTCCACACCTGTCTGTCCCTTACCCTTACGGGGGCCCTGCTTTGCATGTCACACCTGGTTTGCTTAACCTTTCACTGACCGATAGCAGGAACATAACCTGCTGTGGCCAAACAAAACACTTGTAGCGGTAAAGCGCTCCCCAAAATGTTATATTTAGAATCTGTGGGCTGCAAATTCAAATGGTTGTGGATGGATATGGATCGTGGTAATTTGGGTACAATGCTAGTGTAACAAAACATACAGTTTGAATTACGATAGACTAGACTCCTCGGTATTTAGAATCATGGAAATTCAAACAAATTATGTTTAAGGTTGTACCACCCTTTCAATAAATCATACCTTTTGTGAAATCAGTCACTTTGAATGTAACCAAGACTGGTCAAAATAAATAAGTGATAATGAATATGTTGACTCATTTGGATATATTCGAACCTCATCAGCACTGAAATCTACCAAGGAGATTATAAATCCTACAGTGAACTGACATTGAGGAATCAATAAAGTAATGAGTAGATACAGTACCGGTCAAAAGTTGACACCTACTCATTCCAGGGTTTTTCTTTGTTTTGACTATTTTCTACATTGTATAATAGTGAAGACAAACTATGAAAAACACATATGGAATCATGTAGTAACCAAAACAAGTGTTAAATCAAAATATATTTTATTAGATTCCACAAAGTAGCCACCCCTTTGCCAAGTGTGCAGAGCTGTCATCAAGGCATTCTCTCAACTGGCTTCATGAGGTAGTCACCTGGAATGCATTTCAATTAACAGGGTGCTTTGTTAAAATATTAGTGACATTTCTTTCATTAATACGTTTGGGCCAATCAGTTGTTGTGACAAGATAAGGGTGGTATAGATAAGATAGCCCTATTTGGTAAAAGACAAGTCCATATTATGGAAAGAACAGCTCAAATAAGCAAAGAGAAATGACAGTCCATCATTACTTTAAGACATGAAGGTCAGTCAATGGGGGAAATTGCAGTCACAAAAATCATCAAGTGCTATGAAGAATCTGGCTCTCATGAGGATCGCCATTGGAAAGGAAGACCCAGAGTTACATTTGCTGCAGAGGATAAATAAATAATTCACCGAGTTCAAGTAACAGACACATCTCAACATCAACTGTTCAGAGGAGACTGCATGAATCAGGCCTTCATGGTCAGATTGCTGCAAAGAAACCACTACTAAAGGACACCAATAATAAGAAGACTTGCTTGGGCCAAGATAGACGAATAATGGACATTAGACTGGTGGAAATCTGTCCTTTGGTCTGATGAGTCCAAATGTGAGATTTTTGGTTCCAACTGCCGTGTCTTTGTGAGACGCAGAGTAGGTGAACGGATGATCTCTGCATGTTTGGTTCCCACCATGAAGTGTGGAGGTGCTTTGCTGGTGACACTGTCAGTGTTTTGATTAGAATTCAAGGCACACTTAACCAGCATGGCTACCACAGCATTCTGCAGCGATATGCCATCCCAACTGGTTTGCACTTAGTGGGACTATCATTTGTTTTTCAACAGGACAATGACACAACACACCTCCAGGCTGAGTAAGGGCTGTTTGACCAAGAAGGAGAGTGATGGAGTGCTGCATCAGATGACTTGGCCTCCACAATCACCCAACCTCAACCCAATTGAGATGGTTTGGGAGGAGTTGGACCACAGAGTGATGGAAAAGCAGCCAACAAGTGCTCAGCATATGTGGGAACTCCTTCAAGACTGTTGCAAAATTATTCCAAGTGAAGCTGGTTGAAAGAATGCCAAGTGTGTGCAATGCTGTCATCGAGGCAAAGAATCTCAAATGTAAAATATATTTGTTTTATACTTTTTTGGTTACTATGTAATTCCATATGTGTTGTATCATAGTTTTGATGTCTTCACTATTATTTTACAATGTAGAAAATTGTAAAAATAAAGAAAAACCCTTGAATGAGTAGGTGTATCCAAACTTTTGACTGGTACTGTATGTATAAAAGGAAATGTCCATATAGAGATGTATAGCCTAGACAGACATAGTCAGGTAAGGAACATTTGCAGTGATCTGTTCATTAACTGCTACCTGCCGTGATGCGGCACATGTTAGCATTGTCACTGAAAGGCGGACGTTGAAACACCAGTCTCCTTTGTCCAGGAAGTTAGCCACTTTATCGCCCAACTTTCCTCTCCGGGCAGTCAGCGCCGCTTCACAGTCACGCTTCACCCACCGCCCTCTGATGACCCATCCAACCAAATGTTCGCATTTCCAGAAGTGGCTGGGCAATAACACTGATAATGTTTCCCTGAGTGATGCCACAGAGTAGGGCCCATAACCACAACATTTTGAATTCCGCTCTTGGCGCTGCAACCCGGGCCAGTGTCCAAGGACAGACGGATTGGAAGACGGGTAGCGGGGGTGGAGGTATTGTGCCGGTATGACATTTTTGTTTAAAAGCCAGACGGTGGCTCCCTCGCCGGTTGAATAGTCGGCGTTTCAGTGGGTTGGACCCAGCATAATGGACTGATGTGGTTTCCTTGTAGAATGTACCGTCGGGCCCCTGTGGATTCACAACCTCTGACAGATGAAGTCAAATCGAAAAGACATCCGACTGTGTCATGTTCATTTTGAGTATAAAAAAAAATTAAATCAGAAAAACATCTTATGCAGAGCAGTAAATCTACCATCACAAGTGTTGAGTGGAGGCCTCTGAAACCCATGTCTATTTTCTTTTACATGGGTGCTGGCAATACAAAACAGCTCTATGATGGGATGATAACTCAGAAGCTTGTTACTTTTCTGGCCTGATTCAAACATTCCAAAGTGATAGAAACGTAAGATCAACGTCATAAACTCAAGACTCATGAGAGCAACACTATCCCATATTACCTCAAACTACAGCATCATCTCAAACCCCCTTTCCCTCTGAAGCTGAAAACAGATCAAACCCTATAACAGAGGCCATCCTAGCCATCGCAATCATATCACAGTCTCTCTAATTATAATGATGGAATTTACAGACTTGATTGATACTTCCATTGAAAACTAGGAGTCCTTGATGAGCTCAGATATGAATCGGCATCACTCTCTCAGCTGCAGTGTTGTGTGACCTACAAGGACAATTTACCTGTCCATCTATGATGCGTTAGTGGTTGTAAAATGATGTACTGCACTACCCATAATGCTCTAACTATTTCCCAGTTTATCTTGCTGAACACAGTCCTAAAGCTAACTCTATGGTATCCCGTCCCATTTTATTAATACATGGTGTCAGAAATAGAAATCCGATGTTGAAGCTGCTGGAACTTGCTACCGAATGAGCTTGCTACCCATCTCCTTATTAATACAGTAGTATTCATGTGACATTGAAATGTGAACAACCAGATGTGACCATTCATTGAGGATGTCAGTAATGTATGTACAGTAAACTTGATCTACAACCATTGCAATATGCGTGGGCGGTCCAGCTACGATATTTTGTCAATGTTCTGTATTTGACTATACGCCTATATGGGGCCTCAGCATGCAAGCCGAAGCCAAGCCCAGACAGACCTCTCCTTCCTCTCCCACTCCACTCTGTGTTTGACAGATGGCAGTTAAGCACAGCCCGTCACACTGCTGATGAATGAGCCCTCCCAACAGGGACTGGCAATCAGGCCTCTGTCTAATGTTACCACAGACACTGGAGGCACAGCCATGTGGAGGAAGTAAAACAGAAACAGAGAGAGGGAAGCGCATCCAAGGACCATATGAGAGTGAGGGAGGGGGTGGGGGTGGAAATACTGTAGTTGTCGGACATCTGGGAGAGCAGCTCTGCTCTTACAGGTGCAAACGATAATTAGCTAACTCTCAGAAGGAACATATGCACATTTATTGCTGACAAGGTAATTGGCCAATTGGTGCCATTGATTAGATAGCATTTTCACACACTTACTATTCAGCCTAAATCAGGTACAGCATAATGAATTCTTATTACAAGACAAAGATTAACCTGAACACATGCTAATGTTATTTTATATTTTTGTATAGGGACATACTGCTTTGGGCCTTGGCCCACCTCAAATTAGTATTCAGAGTGCCTTGGAGAGACACTACGTATCTGGTAATAAAGTTTTCCCCATGAAAGGTCTGGTCTGTTTTCTTCCCAAATAACAATGATTCCACAGGCACTATAATGGGAGAGAGAGAGAGATGTCAAGGTGGATTTCAGTTCCAACTCATCACGTCCTTCCTGTGTTGCATGCAGACTGCAGTGTAGGGATACATTGACGTAAACAGGCTTCAGTAGAAAAATATGTTTTAATCTCCTTTAAATAATTGTTCCCATATACATTTAGTGTGGTACTATCCATAATGTGTACTCGGTGAGTGTAGTATCCTTAAAGGCTTCTTAGAATTACGACTCATGAGACTTACATATGGTTTAGTATTTAATTGTAACTTAGATTTACATTATCTTATGCACCTGGCTTAAAACCTCCCTGAAGCTTTCTTAATCATAGTTAAATAGGCAGACATAGGAAATAGCTACGGATAGCGGGAAGCAAACCCCCGTCTTGAGTCAATACTGCCATCTATTGGTAAACATAAATATACCAGGTTACTACATTCCCCCCCTTTAAAGCTAATAACCCAATTTAATTCCTTTCTGAGCTATGCTATATTCTTATTTACATTTTTTCAAAAATGATCTCCTTTAGGATCTGAAAAAGTCTGGCGGACGTCTCTCTCTAATAGAGCGTCTCAGAGGTGGTGTAGCTGGTGCCACCAGATCTTCACCCCTTGATGGTGAAACAAAGTCCGTTTGTGGAGACTTCACAGGAGGAGGTCGTCCCGGACTGGTGGTCTCAGGAAGTTGAGCATTGTTGGTCTCAGGTGGTTTGTCCAACTGCAACTCTGGGGAACGTTCCAATGTCCTGTCCTGCTCGTTTAAGAATTGATCCAGATCTCCGGATGGAACTGGAATTCGAGCTCGGATCTGATCCAAATGTCTCCTTAGTCTTTGTCCACTTCCGATAATCACAGTATAAGATACTGGTCCTGAGCAATCCTCAATGGTAGCTGGAATCCATTTAGGACCAAACCCATAGTTTCTTGTATAGACATCATCTCCAGGTGAGAAACTTCTGAGTTTGGCTCGGGTGTCATGATTACATTTTTGATTCCATTGCTTTTGTTTCATTTTTGTTTCATTTTCAGGTCTGGTCTGATGAGATCCAAGGTTGACCTTAACCTCCTTGACATCAACATTTCTGCAGGTGACAACCCAGTCGTAGCTTGAGGAGTAATCCTGTAGCTAAACAAGAATCTTGACACCTTTGTTTCAATGCTGGGCCCTTGCATCTTCCTCATCCCCTCCTTCAAGGTCTGAACTGCACGTTCTGCTAATCCGTTTGAAGATGGGTGAAAAGGGGCCGACGTTACATGCTGAATTCCATTTTGTTTCATGAAACTTGTGAATTCAGTGCTTGTAAAACAAGTAGCATTGTCACTAACCAACATTTGAGGCAATCCCATAACACTGAAGCTTTGTCTCAACTTCTCAATCGTAGCGTACGATGTTGACGTATTCATGGGGTAAACATCCATCCACTTTGAATGAGAATCAATCAGCACAAGGAACATTTTTCCTAGGAAAGGTCCAGCGTAGTCCACATGTAATCGTGTCCATGGTTTTTCTGGCCATTCCCAAGGATGTAATGGCGCGGTGGGGGGTGACTTCCTGTTACTCTGACAATCTTCACACCGGCTAACCTCATTTTCCACATCGTGGTCCATCTTTGGCCACCAGACATATGACCTCGCTAGGCCTTTCATCCTCGACATACCTGGATGCGACTGATGCAACAACTTCAGTAGCAACCCCCGCCCTTGTGGTGGGATAACTACTCTTGAACCCCACAGAACACATCCATCTCGAACACTCAATGCCAAGCGGCGAGTGTAGTAAGGCATGATCTGAGGCTCTGTCACTGTAGGCCATCCTTTCAGGATAAATTCATGCACTTGTGATAACGTCACATCCTTTGAAGTCCATTGCCTGATTTGTGCTGCGTTCACCGGTGCATCATCCAACACGTCGATCATCAAAACCTGGTCATTTTCTTCTTCCTGAATGATGATTTCTGGAACGGGCAGCCTACTCAGAGCATCAGCATTCCCATGGTATCTACCTGGTTTGTAAATGATTCTGTACTCGTAGGCCCTGAGCCACACATTCCAACGTTGAACTCTTGGAGAGACCATTTGTGGTACTGGCTTTTGTTCATGGAACAGAGAGATCAGAGGCTTATGATCCGTCACAATAGTGAATGTTATCCCGTACAAGTATTTGTGGAATCTCTGTATTCCGAATATAACAGCCAGTCCTTCCTTGTCCAGCTGAGAGTACTTTTTCTCCGCTGGCGACAACGTTCTTGACATGAACCCGATAGGTTTCTCTGCACCATTCTCCATCCGGTGGGATAGCACCGCCCCCACACCATACGATGAGGCATCACACGATAGGATGAGATCTCTGTCTGCTGAGTAGTGCACTAGCACTTCAGCTGATTGCAGTAACACCTTTGACTTTGCAAAAGCTTCTTCCTGTCTTTCTGACCATTTCCAGGCCACATCCTTCCTTAGCAGTTGATGTAGAGGAGCTAAGAGGGTAGAGAGGTTCGGGAGGAAGCGATTGTAATAGTTCAGTAAGCCTAGATAGGCTTTCAGCTCTGTAACGTTTGTCGGAGCTGGAGCTTCCACAACAGCCCTCACTTTAGCTTTGACAGTGTGTAACCCCTTGGCATCCACCTTGTGACCCAGGTACTGCACTTCATCAGTTAACAGTGTACACTTGCTCCTCTTCAGCCGGAGACCGGCGTCCTCCATCCTCCTCAAAACTTCACCTAAGTTTCTGAGATGTTCCTCCTTCGTGACTCCCGTGACAAGAATGCCGTCGAGGTAAACTGCTACCTTGGGTATCCCCTGCAGAATTCCCTCCATAGTTCTTTGGAAGATAGCTGGTGCAGAAGACACCCCGAAAGGCAAGCGTTTATAGGTAAACATCCCTCTGTGGGTGTTTATGGTCAGGTACTTCTGTGAAGCTTTATCCATTAGCACTTGCTGATATGCGTGACTCATGTCCAGTTTTGTAAACTGTTGCCCTCCGGTTAACGTTGAAAGCAAATCCTCAACTTTGGGTATCGGGTACTGCTCCAGAGAGGAAACTCTATTTACAGTCAGCTTGTAGTCATCGCATAATCTGATTGAACCATCTGGTTTTAGTATGGGAACAACTGGTGCTGCCCACTCAGAAAACTTGACAGGTACAATTATATCCTCTGCTAAGAGTCTGTCAATTTCCACATCCACTTTAGGCTTCATGGCATATGGAACTGATCTTGGCCTATAGAATCTGGGAGTAGCATCAGCAGCAACATGAATGGTAGCTTGGAACCCTTTTAATGTCCCTAGCTCTTCTTTGAAAACACACTCATGCTTTGAAAGCACCTGCTGTAGTGTCAATGTCTCTGTGGTGACATGTTTGATTTCATCCCAGTTCAATTTTATTTCCTTCAACCACCCTCTTCCTAGTAAGCTGGGGCCAGTACCTTCCACTACTAAGAGAGACAGACTTCTCTTTCCTTCAACCACCCTCTTCCTAGTAAGCTGGGGCCAGTACCTTCCACTACTAAGAGAGGCAGATTTTTCTTTTGTCCATGATATTCCACTTGAACATCAGCAACTCCAATCACAGTGATCTTCTCCCCTGTGTACGTTTTGAGTTTAATGGGAGGTTTTAAGCCAGGTGCATAAGATAATGTAAATCTAAGTTACAATTAAATACTAAACCGTATGTAAGTCTCATGAGTCGTAATTCTAAGAAGCCTTTAAGGATACTACATATTTGGCGATGAGGATAACTATGGAGAACTGCGTTGGATTTTTTTTGCCACGAAGTTAGCGGAGTGTTTGGCGTGCGACGCGGGAGGTGAGACTCAAGTGAACGGTGGAAGATTCTGAAGGATTGATTCCCTGGATACGGGTAGGACAAATTATTGACTGTGTGAGGGGAGAAAGAATCGGAAAAGATGGCTTTGGCAACAATAGGCTCGCTACCACCATTTGATCCTAAAAATCAGGAATGGGAGGAGTACTGTGAAATAATGGAACATTTCTTTGCTGCTAATGAAATAACTGATGCCGCTAAACAGAAATCCATACTCATAAGCGTTGTCGGTGCACAGACGTACAGCTTAATGAGAAACCTGTTGAGCCCAAATATACCAGGTTACTACAGTGAGTCACATACATCACCATTACTGTGCATGCAGTTCCTCCATGTCCAGTAAAAAAGGATAAAGAATGTATCATTTTGCTAATCCAAGGATAACCCCCAAAGGTCATGAATACTGTGTCCCGGTGGCTCCATCATAAATGTACAGTATAAAACGGAGATGTAGAGGGGACCCACTTGGGTCTTTAGGCCTATTGGTAGACATCTCACTTTGTTTCCCTCTTTCATTGTCAGCGTGTTAATTAACTAGGTGTCTTTGAGTGCTCCTACACAAGCATTCGACTTACCCCACATACGCTGAAGCTTCCAACATGTGACACTGTTTATAGGGTGAGAGGAGATAAGGCCTGTGGGCCATCGCTATGTGGACGGCAGCTCTGTGGAAGGAGGAGCAAGGGGACTGAGGGATTTTAAGAGTCAGAGAAAGGGAAGAGGGAGGAAGGCCCCTGTCGGCTCGAGGGGTAGACTGAAGGGTCTGGCAACGCCGTTGCCACGAGATGAGTGATGTTCCCCAGGGGAGATCACCTTCCTACCCCAAGCAAGTCCTGCCTAAGCTAGGACTCCTCAGTTAACATTTAGGTGGTGGGGGGCAAAGATGGGGCTCCAGGGGCTCCGATTAGGACAAGAGGGAAGAAGAGGGGAGGAACGAAAGATAAGAGGGCCCCAGCATCCCTGTTGCTGGGTATTGGTCCGTCCCGCACCGAGGACCGTAAGCGTCTAACTGGAGGTCCTTCGGCGTGAAATGTTTATTATATCACAAGTGCACTTTGGGGGCTTGGGGAGTGACAGTGATGGGCGGCTGACTCTCTTACATGGTAAAAAAGGAAACATTCACACACCCAACTTCAAGGAAGGCACCAATGATGAAAAATGGCAGATATTTTGCTCCACCTTGTGTATGCTGCCTGCTACCTGGAGTACATTGTACATTGCTTGCATAAGAGTGTACACTGTTTGCAAAGTTGATGTTTTAGATGTTTCTGTATGGGTCACATTATTTTTTTTTAGTTTTGGATGAAATGCATTCATTTTAATGTAAACTGGTGTCCCTATCTAAGGGTCAGTTAGATTTGCACTGTAAATTCAATACTTCAGTTTTACTATTATGTCCTATTATTAGGTTGAGACTAAATGGAATAGGTTGTTATCAATAAGAAGCAACTTTCCGTAGCAGGTTAGGATGATTAAATGTTTGGGCGTATACAGGTAAAAAAAAAACATTTGCCATCTCAGCCAATGAGACTCACATACATTTGGATATTTAAATTAGCTACCAACTTCACAGGCCTGCGCACAGTGCCTAGCAGGCTTTCATTTTTTTTTACCAATAACGAAGGATTAGCTACTGCCTGTAGTCAAATAGTATGGATGGATTCAGGGTTTGGAAACTTATGTTAGAACTACTAAGGCACTTTACTATAACAGCAATAAACACAGACTGATTATTGTCCATTGCTTTGTCACTTAGTATTCCTGATATGTTTGTTGTTAGCTAGCTACTAGTTGTGATTGCTAAGCTAGCTAAAAACTGTTGCTATGTCAACAACAGCTACTGTAACTAGGTTTCCTCTTGACATGTAACTTTTAGATACTAACCACAGGATTTAAAGGCCCAGTGCAGTCAAAAAAGTTTCTATCTATCACACACACACAGTGCATTCGGAAAGTATTGAGACCCCTTGACATTTTCCACATTGTTACGTTACAGCCTTATTCTACACACAATACCCCATAATTACAAACCAAAAACACGTTAAGAAATTGTTGCAAATGTTGGGTATGAGGCTACAAACTAGGAACACCTGATTTGGGGAGTTTCTCCCATTCTTCTCTGCAGAGCATCTCAAGCTCTGTGAGCTCTGTGAGGCCCAGCCGAAGCACCTTTGGAAGCGATTACAGCCTTGAGTCTTCTTGGTTATGACGCTACAAGCTTGGCACACTTGTATTTGGGGAGTTTCTCCCATTGTTCTCTGCAGATCCTCTCAAGCTCTGTTAGGTTGGAAGGGGAGCATTGCTGCACAGCTATTTTCGGGTCTCCAGAGATGTTTGATCGGGTTCAAGTCCGGGCTCTGGTTGGGCAACTCAAGGACATTGAGGCTTGTCCGGAAGCCACTCCTGCGTTGTCTTGGCTGTGTGTTTAGGGTTGTTGTCCTGTTGGAAAGTGAACCTTTGCCCCAGTCTGAAGTCCTGAGAGCTCTGGAGCAGATTTTCATCAAGGATCTTTCTGTACTTTGCTCTGTTCATCTTTCTCTTGATCGTGATCCTCACAGCACCACCACCATGCTTCACCGTAGGGATGGTGCCAGGTTTCATCCAAACGTGACGCTTGGCATTCAGGCCAAAGAGTTCAGTTTTGGTTTCATCAGACAAGATAATCTTGTTTCTGAGAGTCTTTAGGTGCCGTTTGGCAAACTCCAAACGGGCTGTCATGTGCCTTTTACTGAGGTGTGGCTTCCATCTGGACACTCTACCAAAAAGGCTTGATTGGTGGAGTGCTGCAGAGATGGTTGTCCAAGGCCTTTCTCCCCCGATTGCCCAGTTTAGCTGGGCTGTCAGCTCTAGGAAGAGTCTTGGTGTTTCCAAACTTCTTCCATTTAAGAATGATAAAGGCCACTGTGTTCTTGGGGACCTTCAATGCTGCAGACAAATTTTGGTACCCTTCCCCAGATCTGTGCCTCGACACAATCTTGTCTCGGAGCTCTACAGAGAATTCCTTCGACGGCATGGCTTGGGTTTTGCCCTGACATGCACTGTCAACTGTGGTACCTTATATACAGGTGTGTGCCTTTCCAAATCATGTCCAATCAATTTAATTTACCACAGGTTGACTTCAATCAAGTTGTAGAAACATCAAGGATGATCAATGGAAACAGGATGCACCTGGGCTCAATTTCAAGTCTCATAGCAAGGGGTCTGAATACTTACGTAAATAAGGTATCGTTTAAAAAAATAAACAAATTGCAAACATTTCTGAAAACCCGTTTTCGCTTTGTCATTATTCATCTTTGGTTGTAGATGTGCACCTGACGCTTCTGAGCTGGGGCTACATTCCAATACACTTGCTGTAGGATCTGCTGCTGCCGCTCAACAACATTATATGCTTTTTGGTTTGGGTCTGGAAGCTTAGTTAACAGTCGCTCTAGAGGACCCTTCAGTTTTCTTCCCAAAGTGACCTCGGCAGGAGAGAAGCCTGTGCTCTCATGGTAGGCCATGTTGATAGAAAAACTCCCAGCCACAGATCCCAGTTCTGGGGATCAACCTTAACCTAAGAGACCAATATCGTCTTTAGGGTCAGAGCAACCCTCTCTGTCAAGTTGATTTGGGGGTGGTAGCTTGTGGTAAGTTTCTGAATGACCCCCCAAGGCTTGTAGAGCTCCTTCAGCAGCTGACTTGTGAACTGTGGCCCCCGGTCCAATAGGAGGAACTTTGGGTTCCCCCATCAAAGGAAGATCTCCTGCCTCAGTATGTTGACCATTTTTGTCTTGGCATCCAGCAGCGGGAAGTGTTCAACCCACTTTGAACCCCAGTCAACAATGACAAGAAGGTAGTTGTTGCTCTTTTTGCTTCTCGGTCCCATCAGATTCACTCCCAGCATCTCAGCCGGTTCCTTTATGGTGGTGGATTTGAGGAGTCCGGCTGGTTTCTGGCACACAGGCTTGTACCTCTGGCAGAGAAGGCAGTTATTTGTGTATGCCCATGCATTCTTTCTGACTTAGGGCCAGTAAGCTACATCCAGCAGTCACGACAGTGTCTTCAGCGGTCCCATGTGCACGCTCAGAGGGCAATCATGAAGTATTCCAAGAATGGGATACGGAGCTTTTGGGGCACAAACAGCTGTAACTCATGGGCAACCCTCTGTTCTGGTATCAGCATTCTCCAGGATGTAAGTGATATGGCCTGGTCTTGTGTTTCCTTCTATGAGAGCTTGTGTCTCCTTGCCAGAGGCTTGAGCATCTGCAATCTCCGACCAGCCAGACAGAAGGTTGCAGGGTTGGATAGTCTCACTCCTTATACAAGGCATCAGGTACAGTGCTGAGCTTTCCCTTCCTATACACCACATATAAGTCAAAGTCTTGCAGCCGGATCGTCCACCTGGTGAGCCTTGAGGACAGTTTAGGGGTGATGAAAGCCCACACCAGGGCAACATTGTCTGTGGCTACTTCAAACTGCTGTCCTTCTAGCATGGCACGCCACTTCTCTGCAGCCCACACCACAGCGAGACATTCCTTCTCTAAGACAGCAGTTGACCTCGGAAGGAATCAGCAGTCTCGAGGAATATACAATAACATGCTCTTGGATATCCAAACCAATGTAGCTGGCATCTGCCTGGGAGGCGGTAGTCTGGCTGCTGTAGGATTGGTGCTGCTTGAAGGGCTTTCTTTAGGTCCTCAAGTGTGACTTGGCATTCTTGAGTCCACTTCCATTTGGCATCTTTCTCTTTCTTCAAGGCATTCAGAAGCTGATCTCTCTGCAAACTTTGGAATTAATCTGTAATACCAGCCGGCCATACCTAGGACGCAATGGGCTTCATTCACAGAGTTTGGGGTGGAGAAGGCCTGTACTGCCTCCACTTTCTGGTTGTCCGTCACAATTTCATCAGCAGATATGATGTGGCCAAGGAATTTCAAGCAGTGCTGCATCAGGTTGCACTTTGAGGTTCAGATGGAGGTATGCATTTTCCAGCCGGAGGAAGACATCTGCCAGGTCCTGGAGGTGTTGCGTTTCAGACTTGTAATAGACGATGATGTTGTCTATGACTCCCTTCAGATCAGCCAACACAACCTCCATCAGCCGTTGGAATGTGGCCGCAGCATTCTTCAATCTGAAACTCATGTACTTGAATAGGCCCGAAGGTGTCACAAAGGCTCTCTTCTGCTGGCTAGCAGGATCAATCTTCACCTGCCAGTAGCCACTTTTAAGGTCCAAGGAGCTGAAGACTTTTGCTCCATGCAGACTCAAGGATTTCCTGGAGGTTGGGCATGGGATAGGCATCAAGGTGTGCTCTTAAATGCAGACCTCGGTAGTCAACACAGAATCTGATGCTGCCATCCTTAAACTTCTTATGGCTGCAGGGGCAGTATTGAGTAGCTTCGATGAAAGGTGCCCAGAGGTGCCCAGAGTAAACGGTCTGCTCCTCAGTCCCAGTTGATAATATATGCATACTATTATTAGTATTGATAGAAAACACTCTGAAGTTTCTAAAACGGTTTGAATGATGTCTATGAGTATAACAGAAATCATATGGCAGGCCAAAACCTGAGAAGAAATCCAAACAGGAAGTGGGAAATCTGAGGTTGGTCGATTTTCAACCCAGCCCCTATTGAATACACAGTGAGATATGGGTTATGTTGCACTTCCTAAGGCTTCCACTAGATGTCAACCGTCTTTAGAAACTTGTTTGAGGATTCTACTGTGAAGTGGGGGCGAATGAGAGAGGAATGAGCCAGGTGTTTGGCAGATTGCCACAGGCTCTGAGGCGCGGTCACGAGAGAGTTAGCTCATTGCTTTTCTACAGACATAGGAATTCTCCGGTTGGAACATTATTGACGTTTTATGTTAAAAACATCCTAAAGATTGATTCTATACATCGTTTGACATGTTTCTACGGACAGTAATGGAACTTTTTGACATTTCGTCTGCAACTAGCTTCATGACTTTGGATTTGTTTACCAAACGTGCTAACAAAAGTAGCTCTTTGGACATAAATGATGGACATTATTGAACTAAATCAAACATTTAATGTGGAACTGGGATTCCTGGGAGTGCATTCTGATGAAGATCATCAAAGGTAAGTGAATATTTATAATGCTATTTCTGACTTCTGTTGACTACCCAATATGGCGGATATCTTTCTGGCTGCTTTGTTGTCTGAAAGCTGTGCTCAGATTATTGCATGGTTTGCTTTTTCCGTAAAGTTTTTTTGAAATCTGACACAGCGGTTGCATTAAGGAGAAGTGTATCTATATTTCCATGTCTAACAATTGTATTTTCATCGACATTTATAATGAGTATTTCTGTAAAATGATGTGGCTCTCTGCAATATCACCGGATGTTTTTGGAACTAGTGAACATAACGCGCCAATGTATACTGAGATTTTTTTATATAAATATGCACTTTATCGAACAAAACATTTATGTATTGTGTAACATGAAGTCCTATGAGTGTCATCTGATGAAGATCATCAAAGGTTAGTGATTCATTTTATCTCTATTTGTGCTTTTTGTGACTCCTATCTTTGGCTGGAAAAATGGCAGAATTTTTCTGTGACTTGGCGGTGACCTAACATAATCAATTGTGGTGCTTTCGCTGTAAAGCCTATTTGAAATCGGACAGTTTGGTGGGATTAACAACAAGATTACCTTTAAAATGGTATAAGATGCATGTATGTTTGAGGGATGTTAATTATGAGATTTCTGTTGTTTGAATTTGGCGCCCTGCACTTTCACTGGCTGTTGTCATATCGATCCCGTTAACGGGATTGCAGCCATAAGAAGTTTTTAACAAGGACAACCAGAACAGCCCAGGGAGATGTGGATGGTTGAATGCAGTCTTTCACCTCCTTGTCAATCACAACCTTCATTGGGGATACTCGATAAGCTTTTTTCCTGATTGGCTGTTCATCTGTGGTTTGGATGGACTTTGGATCTTGCTCCTTTGCCTCCATCTGGTGGCCACTTCTCCTGGTCCATGCTGGGTCTTTGGATTTTGAACTGCTCTTTGCCTGTAATAGCATTCACCGGGTTCCAGTAAGTGGTCTGGCCTGACCAGTCAGCTTCTATGGGGGTCCCAATCCACACCAGCTCGTCAACTATGTGGGTTGTCCCTCAGACTGCTGGACAATTTTGGGTTATAATGTCTGAGTATAAGATGAATTATCTCCTTTTTCAGCGTTACCAGGCTTGCAGCACTCACACAGAGTTCTGTAGTGAAAAGCGACGTTTCGGATGCTTTCTTTTTGGCCTAAAGCCTCTTCTCCATAGTCTTCAGTGAGATATGCCCAGAAGAATGCAGTCGTGAACCTCCCCCAGGTACCAACCTGTGATCTTTCACCTCGCCACCAGTCTTTGGCTGTGCCCTGTAGAACAGTATTCATAGCCAACACCTCTTCATGTGTTAAAGGATGATGAGCCAGAAGTTCTTCACATTTCTCAAGATAGGGATGATGATGAAGGTCCTTTGACCTCTCTCAAAAGCTGGGAAACTGGACCTCACTGGTAGTTTGTATCTGCGAACATCAACTCCACTCTCTTCCTGGCGTGGGCCTCCAGTTGCATTCTCTGTTGCCCCAGTAGGCTCCCTTCCTGTCCCCGACCCCACCATTTCACTTCTCCGTACAAACCCAGCATCTCTTCTTGCTGCAGACCCAGCATCTCTCCTTGTCCCAGACATTGAGAAATTGACAGAGGGAGCTTCATCATGCATGGAGGTGCTCACTTTCCTAGTAAGGTCTTTGAGTTGTGTATCCAACTGTCTGTCTCTCTTCGGCAAACAATCAACCATTGAGTGCCTGATTTTCGTCACAGCACCATCAAAGGCATTTTGCAAGCGTTGGCATTTATAGTCAATATAGTACCGGGGAGCGTCTTTTTGCCTTACAGCATTGGAATGGAACGCCTGAATATCTCTTTCCACAGGCTTAAGCGTGAAGCCAAACGATTGTATCCATCATCATCCTCATCATGGTGTATTGGTGACTTGACAAGATAAATAATATGAACTAACCTACAAACAGTGGTTTGGGTGGGGTAGGCCATAATTATAAATAAGAATTTGTTCGTAACTGACTTGCCTAGTTAAATAAAGGATAAAAAAAAAAAAAAAAATAGACCTGACAGAGCCAACATTAACCAAAAGTAAACCTTAGTCCTACCATAACTTATGGTTGAGTCTTTCAGTCCTTGAATGGAAGTCCAAATCCTAGTCCAAAGTAATGTTTGTAATCCAGAGGAAAAAACTAACTAACAAACAGTGGTTTGGGTGGGAAAAGATGCCTGAAATCCGTATATGGCACACGGCAAAACAATGCCAGCTCTCTCTCAAAATGGGCTAGCAGACAAATTAAGATGCCACGTCTCTGACCGCACCCATACCTGCAGCCTTAAAGACCCACTACATAATAGGCAACTAAACTCAGCAAAAACAGAAACGTGCTCTCACCATCAACTGTGTTAATTTTCAGCAAATGTAACATGTGTAAATATTTGTATGAACATAACAAGATAAACTGAACAAGTTCCACAGACATGTGACTAACAGAAATGGAATAATGTGTCCCTGAACAAATGGGGGGGGGGGGGGGGGGGGCGGTCAAAATCAAAAGTAAAAGTGAGTATCTGGTGTGGCCACCAGCTGCATTAAGTACTGCAGTGCATATCCTCCTCATGGACTACACCAGTTTTGCCAGTTCTTGCTGTGAGATGTTACCCCACTCTTCCACCAAGACACCTGCAAGTTCTTCTGACATTTCTGGGGGGAATGGCCCTAGCCCTCACCCTCCGATCCAACAGGTCACAGACGTGCTCAATGGGATTGAGATCTGGGCTCTTCGGTGGGCATGGCAGAACACTGACATTCCTGTCTTGCAGGAAATCATGCACAGAACGAGCAGTATGGCTGGTGGCATTGTCAGGCTGGAGGGTCATGTCAGGATGAGCCTCCAGAAAGGGTACCACATGAGGGAGGAGGATGTCTTCCCTGTAACGCACAGCGTTGAGATTACCTGCAATGACAACAAACTCAGTCCGATGATGATGTGACACACCGCTCCTGACCATGATGGACCCTCCACCTCCAATTGATCTCGCTCCAGAGTACAGGCCTCGGTGTAACGCTCATTCCTTCGACGATAAACGCAAATCCGACCATCAACCCTGGTGAGACAAACCGCGACTCGTCAGTGAAGAGAACTTTTTGCCAGTCCTGTCTGGTCCAGCGACGGTGGGTTTGTGACCATAGGTGACATTGTTGCCGGTGATGTCTGGTGAGGACCTGTCTTACAACAGGCTTACAAGCCCTCAGTCCAGCCTCTCTCAGCCTATTGCGGACAGTCTGAGCACTGATGGAGGGATTGTGCGTTCTTGGTGTAACTCGGGCAGTTGTTGTTGCCATCCAGTACCTGTCCCTCAGGTGTGATGTTCGGATGTACCGATCCTGTGCAGGTGTTGTTACACGTGGTCTGCCACTGCGAGGACGATCAGCTGTCCCCTGAAAAGGGGCATTTCTTTGTTTGCTGAGTTATTATTCACAATACAGTGTGATAGTCTACTCCTTGCCCAGTACATACATCAATACATTGTTTTCATAATTTTATTTCTTACAAGGGCAACATTTCATCTCATTGACATACTATCCTTTCATGATAACTTATGTTACATCATAATATGGTTCAATCAAGCCACACGTCAACAAACCTTTTCCCTCTCAGCGCATTTTCGCTACAAATTGGACAAAATCATCACATATTGCCATGCAGGATGTCAGAGTTAACGGAGCAAAATCACGCATTTCCCCCCGCAAATATCACAAAAATCCCTGTGAAATCTCAATATGAGATTTATTGAAATTGTGATATATTTCATCGCCAATACATTTTCCTACCTGGCATTAACTTGGATGAACTTAAATGGTGAAGGCGTTTTAAAGTATGCACTGCGGTATGCTCCCCTTTGATATGACCATAAATATTTTCTGAGATTTCTGAGATTCCCTGCTTTTAATTTTGCGAACTCTCCCCAGTCTCCTGACCCTAATTTCATCGGAATTCAAATGTCTGGTTTCTTTGGCCTCGGTTCCAGTACATTTGATTTCAGTACAATTAAAACATTTCTTCAAACTTATTGTGGGACTCAATCTTCTTACCAGCAAAATGGGCAAGGATGGGATTCAACTCCAATCTAAAACTCTCATCTGTTTACATGATGCATTACAGAGTCAATGGGACAGCTTGAACAACTTTGATATGGAGGAATAAGATGTGAATAATAGATATATCAAGGCTTAGATTAAAGTTTTGTGTTGTTACTTGCTACTGGGATCCAGTACGTGAAAGCAGTACATAAAAGCAGTACATGAAATAGGAAGAGGAATGCTCAAATATTTTCAGACATTAGAATCACAATGCAACAGTGAGTGGATGCTATTTTAGCTTTAAAACAAAATATAGATTATACCTCTCAGAATGTGGTTCAATGACTGCTCAGGAAAGCAAGTGAATTCCTGTGTTTTTAACAACATAAGACGTGAGTCGAGTTCAGAAAGCCTGAATAAACCCACATAAAACATACTACAGTTTTCTATAGAATACTATAGTACTTACTCACTCTAAAACATTTCCTGTACATTTTACAGTAAATTACTGGCAGCACAAAAGCCAGTCAACTACTGTAGATTTACAGGACCTTTACCGTAACACAAATTTACAGCATATTACTGGCATACTTGCCTACAGCAACATGCTGTATTTCTAGATTTTACAGTGCATTACTGGAAGCACAGTGGTTAGTAAACTATTAAAGATTTACAGTGTAGATTGCTAGTGCTAACAACGGACAGTATTTCTGTTACATGTATTTGATATACAGTACTAATTAAAAGTTTGGACACACCTACTCATTCAAGTTTTTTTTTAAAAATTGTTTGGTTACTACATGATTCCATATGTGTTATTTCATAGTTTTGATGTCTTCACTATTATTCTACAATGTGGAAAATAGTAAAAATAAAGAAAAACCCTTGAATGAGTAGGTGTGTCCAAACTATTGACTGGTACAGTAGGTATTTCAATACTTTCAGTACATATTTATGTAGCCTATTTTGTAACAGTTTACTTAGAATACATGTATTTTGTATTTTCTGACACTTGCAAAGCACATTGCTGGGTATTATTCTAATGACCTTTGTTCCCAAATTTTATCAAAATAGAAATAGTTTGAGGGCGGAGCTTGTTAGAATAATACCCAGCAGTGTACTTTGCAAATGAAAACTGAACGAGCTACGATTAAGACTATCCTACCAACGGAACATTAAAAACTGTAAGGTCTTATGTTTCACTGAGACTTGGCTAAACGACGACACAGGTAATATAGAGCTAGCTGGCTTCTCCGTTTTTCGGCAGGACAGAGCAGCTACGTCTGGTAAGACGAGGGGCGGGGGTGTGTGCCTATTTGTCAATAACTGCTGGTGCACGATGTCTAATATTAAATAAGTCTTGAGGTATTGCTCGCCTGAGGTAGAATACCTCATGATAAGATGTAGACCACACTCTCTACTAAAAGAGTTCACATATATATTATTCGTAGCCGTCTATTTACCACCACAAACCGATGCTGGCACTACGACCACACTCAACGAGTTGTATAAGGCCATAAGCAAACTAGAAAATGCTCATTCAGAAGCGATGCTCCTATTGGCCGGGGACTTTAATGCAGGCAAACTTAAATGTATTTTACCTCATTTCTACCAGCATGTCACATGTGTAACCAGAGGAAAAAAAACTCTAGACCATCTTGACAAAAAACAGAAAACTTTAGTGTGCATAACTATTCACCCCCCCAAAGTCAATACTTTGAAGAGCCACCTTTTGCAACAATTACAGCTGCAAGTCTCTTGGGGCATGTCTCTATAAGCTTGGCACATCTAGCCACTGAGATTTTTGCCCATTCTTCAAGGCAAAACTGCTCCAACTCCTTCAAGTTGGAGGGGTTCCGCTGGTGTACAGCAATCTTTAAGTCAAACCACGGATTCTCAATTGGATTGAGGTCTGGGCTTTGACAAGGCCATTCCAAGACATTTAAATGTTTCCCCTTTAAACCACTCAAGTATTGCTTTAGCAGTATGCTTAGGGTCATTGTCCTGCTGGAAGGTAAACCTCCGTCCCAGTCTCAAATGTTTGGAAGACTGAAACAGGTTTCCCCTCAAGAATTTCCCTGTATTTAGTGCCATCCATCATTCCTTCAATTCTGACCAGTTTCCCAGTCCCTGCCAATGAAAAACATCCCCACAGTATGATGCTGCCACCACCATGCTTCACTGTGGGGATGGTGTTCTAGGGGTGATGAGAGGTGTTGGGTTTGCGCAGAAATGTAATTTTCCTTGATGGCCAAAAAGCTCAATTTTAGTCTCATCTGACCAGAGTACCTTCTTACATATGTTTGGGGAGTCTCCCCATGCCTTTTGGCGAACACCAAATGTGTTTGCTTATTTTTTTCTTTTAGCAGTGTTTTTTTTCCTGACCACTCTTCCGTAAAGCCCAGCTCTGTGGAGTGTACAGCTTAGTGGTCCTATGTACAGATCCTCCGCTGTAGAGCTTTGCTGCTCCTTCAGGGTTTATTATTTTTGGTCTCTTTGTTGCTTCTCTGATTAATGCCCTCCTTGCCTGGTTCATGAGTTTTGGTGGGCGGCCCTCTCTTGGCAGGTTTGTTGTGGTGCCATATTCTTTACATCTTTTAATAATGGATTTAATGGTGCTCTGTGGGATGTTCAAAGTTTCGGATAATTTTTATTACCCAACCCTGATCTGTACTTCAGCACAACTTGACCTGTTTGGACGGCTCCTTGGTCTTCATGGTGTCGCTTGCTTGGTGGTTCCCCTTGCTTAGTGGTGTTGCAGAGTCTGGGGCCTTTCAGAACAGGTGTTTATATACTGAGACAGATCATGTGACACTTAGATTGCACGCAGATGGACTTTATTTAACAAATTATGTGACTTCTGAAGGTAATTGGTTGCACCAGATTTTGTTTAGGGGCTTCATAGCAAACTGGGTGAATACTTATGCTTTTCCGTTTTTTATTTTATGTTTTTTGAAACAAGTAATTTTTTCCATGTCACTTCACCAATTTAAACTATTTTGTATATGTCCATTACATGAAATCCCCCCAAAATCAATTTCAATTACAGGTTGTCATGCAACAAAATGGTAAAAATTCCAAGGTGGATGGATACTCTTGCAAGGCACTGTATACATTCTTCTGTACTAATTAAAAACAAGTTGTCATGCAATAGGCTTTCATACAATTTCCAATGTCCTCGCCCATGTGGAAATTCTGTAAGAGTAATATATATGCCAATTATTTGGTTGTCCGACCGCATTCTGTCTCTATCAACACTTTTTGAACTTTTGGTGCTAGAGAGAATGACATAAGAAGGTAGTCAAGACGAATAGCTTGATTGAGCCTCCGCCATGTATATCTCACTAGGTCAGGATATTTAAGCCTCCATATGTGACTGACCGCCTCGTTTCGGTCTTATGTAGCAAAATTTTGAGTTGTGGTTTTACATTGGATAAAAGTAGAGTCTCAGAGCTATAAAATGGTATATCATACACTGCAGTTGAGGATCAATGGGAAAGCAAGTTGCTAAACTTGTTACCCCACTTTTGAGAAAATGGTCCTTGAATGTTTTGGTACACCTACTTGAGAGCCCTTCTTTGTCTCCACCCATTCCGTTTGTTCACACCTTCTTAAGCCTTAGTCCCACCCATCTCTGTAAGGATTCACATGTGAGGCCATGTGGTTAACACACGCTATATAAAATAAAATCTACGTTTATTTGTTACATGCACAGGATACAGAAGGCGTAAACGGTACAGTGATAGTACTTGCATAGTAGCAATATATAAAACAGAACGTGTGCAGATAAAAATATTTTATAAATATTTTATCGTTATTAGATGACGCTTACCCGACACACTTGTGTAAATTGATGGGTCATGTGAAGGAAATGCTAAAATCACCCCTCACCCACATCTTGCTAAGTGGATGGGTCACTATTGTCTAGACGTGTTCATGAAATACAATCGATGGCCGTAAACACCCTCAGACTAATTTGATGGGTCATGTAATAATACAGCCGAAGTGGAGTCATTTGTTTTAGACATTTAGCTAGGTATCTAGCTATCTAAACAATGAACTGGCATAACCCCAACTCATACTACTACCAATACAAACATTTTCATAGCTTTAGTGGGAATCTGCAGGTAGCTAAAGCTAACAAACTAGGTTCAATGTTAACTAGCTAACATTATGCTATAACTAGCAATGCAAATGGGTTTGTGATTCAAATAATATTACTACACAGATCATACACATAACGTTAGCTAGCAAGCCAGCAAGCTAACTTTTGCTATATTTTATAAATATGTTTTGCCCATCGAGTCCTTTTTCCTTCATCTAAAATTGTTGAATGAGTTTCCTGTTAACAATAGATTATATTCCTTCTCTTTTAGCCAGGTAAATACTGATCTTCTTCTCTTATTATCTGCTAAGCCATTACAATTATAACTGGCTATACTTATTTCACCATTTACCATAATGAGAAAGAAGTTGAAAATCTATTTATCATAATATATGTTTGCAAACTCACCATTAACATTCGTTTCAATCTTATTGACTGTCCCTTTTAGCTTGTTTGTTTCTTGCTCCATTGTCGCAGCTTTTTCGTAACTCATCTCGAGGCTTGCCTTCAACTCCTTTATATCTTTACTGACTAATTCAAGTATGCCCAGTTTGTCATTTATTCATTTTAACAGATCGGGTTTCCACCCTTATCATTCCCGGTGGTGAAAAGCATAAATCAACTGTGTCCGTCGAGGAGATTGATTCTTCTTGTTTACTCTCCGTCATATTTGGGCGTTGCTTGTTTTCATAAAATTTGTCGATACATTTCTCTAGCCTTATGATTTGTTTTGTGTTGTTATGCAAATTGAAGGTTATAACCCACACATATGTAAAGTGATAATATTTAGTCTAACAGATGTTGAATATAATGATTTTATCCTGAGGCGATCTGCACTGCTGTGTTCAGTCCGCCATCTTACCTCACGTCCCCTATCGCAGAGTTATATAGATTAAACAAAGCATTATTTAATGTTAATGTTTTTGACATAACATATATTTATCTTATTGTATATACGGTATATACGTAGTCATAGCAAGCTCTTTGGCAGCAAGCTTTTTTAGCTATAATATTTAGCTAGTTAGCTTGCTCGCTAGCATCGAGTGTAGGTGATATAAAAATGGCTTTAAAAACAGCTCTAGCTTAATTTAGAAGAAAGACTGACTGAAGAATCGAGAATTACTTTTGACGCACTGTAGCAAATATTTGTATAACTAGCTCTGCGTTCTATTTGTGTCCTTAGTTTACAGCAGTGAAAAACCAGAAACAGTAATCCCCTTCTTCTTTGCTATTATGGCGGTCTGCAAACAAATATTATAGATACATGCCGCCACCTACTATATTGGCTGTGTATTCTTTAGTATGAATTCATTAGACTTTGTGAAAAAATGTGCCTACCAACTAACCCTGCACCCATTAAAACCTCACCACTATTTTACTACTTTGGCCCTATTTGATCCTAGCCTGGGAGGAAGAGACACTGTTGTTCAAAATATCTTGTAACTCTTCTGCAGAAAAATCTCATATACCCAAGTACTTCTCTAAAGCTGCCACCACAACATCTATCCTCTTTGATTTACGTTCTATTCCTGTGGTACAATTCACAAACATGGCCCTGAATGTAATTTTTTTTTTTTTTTAAATTCTGAAGTATATGTTATTCCTATCGCTCTCTATTGGCCTCAGCCTACTCACGGGGATCCTCTTAGGATTCCTCAGCCATCTTCCTCTACTACTATCTTCACTGCCTCAGCATACAATAACGTCTGCACTACTCTGATCCTGGAAACCTCAACCTGCCTTTCTCTCAATGGACACCTCTGATCTCCAGCCGCTACAGTTTTACACACAAAACTTTTCCCACTAATACTACACATTCCTTTGACTCACATCCTCCAATACACTTCTCACATCTAGGAATCTCCCTCCTACACACTGCTGCCACTTGACCATAAGCTTGACACCTAAAACACTGTAATGGTTTCGGGACAAAAACTCTCAGAGGATAACTGGCACATCCTAATTTGACTTTATCTTGTAAAGACACTGCATCAAAACTCAGTAGTACAGACAGTGGCTTCTCTGTTTCATCACGCTCTCCACCAGGTCTGCGTCACACCAAACACTGGGCATCACAGACACCGTGCATCTTCAACTTCAATTGATCCTCTCCAACACTTAACATCACTTCAGTTATCACTCCTTTCAATGGCGCCCTGCTCCAGAGAGGAAAGCAAATCACAGTTCTTGTCCCCAGTCACGTGGTGAGGAGCGTGCGCTCCCTCTGGACAGCAGAGATGCATAAAATCTACACGATTCCGCTTCGAGTCACTTTTACAGACCCAAAATTCCCCAACTCTTCTTCATGCAACCTGACAGAAGGCAAGGATCCATTCTCTACCAAAAAATCTCACTCCCACTCGGTCAAAATCATCTTTGCATCATCAGGACGGCTCAAGGCTCAAACTCGCCGGTATTTTCTCCCCAACCTGCCACCACAGTTAATTCCTCCTCACTCTCGTCACGTTCAATTTATGCAACTCTTCCAAAAGTTCTATGCGATCCACCACTCAATATTTACTCAAAACAATTTCCACTTTTCTCCTTTTTTTGTCCTCCATCTTTCCCACAACTTATGGCCATGACAATAATCCACAGAAAATCCCCTGCAATTTGAACCCCCTCTTCATCTCCTTCTTCGTGTGAATTTCTGGCAGAATATACACTTTGGCGTATTGCTGCCTTTCTCAGTTTGTAATGTGCATTCCAAATTGTGACAAAACAAAAAATTAAGGGAAAAGGGAAGGGGAAAAATAAAAATGACACCACCCATAACCCTGCAACTGTAAATCCAAAACACCCCCCTTATCCCACTACTTTGCACTAACCGTTTCTTCTCCTGGTCACTGGTCTGGGAGGACGGGACTCCTTCCTTCAACACCTGTAACCATTCTGCCGTAAAATCTTTCACTACTGCTACTACATTTAGCGTCTGAGACTTTCTTTCCATCTGTAAAGTAAAGTTAATTACCATATCAATGAACGCCAAGAAACCAACCTTGCTAAAACACATACTGTTCAGGTCACTCAGTACTGGCCTACTATTGGTATCCTCTCATGATCCCTCACTCTTAGCCCACCATCCTCTACTTTCCTCACTGCCTCAGCATGACACTTTCCCCACTGCTCGAACCCTGGCATCTTCAACCTGTCTCACTTGCACGGGACATTTCTGACCCCACAATTGAAACACTACTTTTTCCTCCGACACAACACACTCCTTTGTCTCCTGTCCTCCTGCACACTTCTCACACCTCGGCATCTTCACCCTACACACAGCTGCTACATTACTTTGGCACCTGAAACATCATAGCAGATTCGGAAGTAACGCTCTCACAGGATAACTCATATATTCTAGCATGACTTTATCAGGCAAACACTCAATATCAAAACTAAAAAGGATAGAAATGAGTCGGCCAAAAGACGACCTCACTTTCTCCACAAACTGGGCCAGAGTCATCTCAGGCAGTTTCCTGCTCATTGGGGTGAGGTTCGGAAGCCTTCCCCACACCTGTCAACACAGGTTCTTTCTCTTCACTTTTGTTGGATTCGATCTCTGAACTCCCATTATTCGCCTCCATCTCAAGGTTCTCAAGCGATAAAGTAGATTTATAGTAGGTTTATACTTAAACTTCACTAGGGTAGGGGGCAGCATTCGGAATTTTGGATGAAAAGCGTGCCCAAATTAAACTGCCTGTTACTCAGGTCCAGAAGCTAGGATATGCATATAATTAGTAGATTTGGATAGAAAACACTCCAAAGTTTCCATAACTGTTAAAATAATGTCTGTGAGTATAACAGAACTGATATGGCAGGCGAAAACCCGGGGAAAATCCAACCAGGAAGTACTATTATTTTGTAAGGCTGTTTTTCCATTGAACGCCTATCCACCATAGAAATACTTAGGTTCACGAGCTCTATGGCTTCTTCTACATGTGGCCAGTCTTTAGGCATTGTTTCAGGCTTTTACTCTGAAAAATGAGGGAGATACAGCACTTTCAATGAGAGGCCAGTGGAAATGTCCAGACATCAGCCATGCGCCTGATTGTTTCTCCTTACCTATTGACAAAGCTTTTGTCCGGTTGAAATATTATTTATTATTTATGACAAAAACAACCAGAGGATTGATTTTAAACATATTTTGGCATGTTTCTACTAACTTTTATTGTACTTTTTAAAAACTTTTCGTCTGGACTTAGTGCACGCGCCTTGTGCACTCAGATTACTGGACAACACGCGCGAACAAAAAGGAGGTTTTTGGTCATAAAGAGGGACATTATCCAACAAAACATACATGTATTGTGTAACATGAAGTCCTATGAGTGCCATCTGATGAAGATCATCAAAGGTTAGTGATTAATTTAATCGCTATTTCTGACTTTTGTGAGCCCTCTCCTTGGCTGGAAAATGGCTGTATGGTTTTCTGTGACTAGGTGCTGACCTAACATAATCGCCAGCTGTGCTTTTGCCATAAAGCCTTTTTGAAATCAGACACTGTGGCTGGATTAATGAGAAGTTTACCTTTAAAAAGGTGTATAATACTTGTATGTTTGAGGAATTTTAATGATGAGATTACTGTTGTTTAGAATTTGGCGCCCTGCAATTTCACTGGCTGTTGGTTAATCCTTGACGCCCCTCATGCGAGAGATAGGCCTTTGATGTAAGTTCATAGGCTAGTTACAATGTTGCAAGTTTGGTAGCGACAGGATGGACCCAGTTGACTGATTTGATGCAATGTTGCACTTCACTAGCGATAGCTTAAGTTAAGATGGAAAGGAAGGCAGAGTAGATAGATTAATGTGATTGAAAGAACCTGAATTTTCTTCATGATATTTTCTACTGTTTTTATTTGTTGGCTTTATCTATTTTTACTTTGTTCACAATGGAAGTTATAGGCCTACTATCTCTGAGTTCCATGCACTCATTTCTTTAGCCGCCAATGGCTCATGGTATAGGCCTATCAATGTGTCCATATGGCAGAGGCTGGTGCTCTTGCATTTGTTAGTTAAACATTTGTGTAAATTCAGATTCGTATTATTAACCATGTGACAATAATTTGGAGACATTAAAATGATATTGTTGAAATGAAACTGTTCCACGACACATAGATTCTTAGCTTCCTCAAATTTGAAAGTCACACGTCGTGCCGCCTGTGTCAGTTATAGGCCTACCCAAGTAGGAAAGGGCGCCATTTGAAAGGGCGCCATTTAGGCTAATTGATTGGATACACGCATGATGTAAAAAGAGTCGGTCTCATGACATTCGGTCGCACTATAGGCTACAGAAAAGACCACTGAGGCTATATACTCATTCTACCATATATGTTCGATTACTTTGATGGAGCGTTTGTGGAGCGATGGAGCGCTGCGTCTCTCCAACAGCACTATTGAGAGACATGCTGGGTATGGTCAAGATACATATTTTGTACTCCTGCATCAGTGTTCAGTTTAATAGCCCATATGCCACCAGGTGAGAAGTTTTCATCATTGTTTTGGGGCAGAATTATGTGAGGTGTTGGAGGTGCCTCTTGGTCATTGGCTCAGAAAATGCAATCCTCGTCAATCTGCCGCACTAGGCGGCCGCCTAATCCTACCAAGTGGGCGGGCTTGCCCTGACTGGGCCGGCCACAGACCACCAGCTCTCTAACCATTATAGAGGAAGTGGAGTCTGGACGTTCTCCAAAGCTAAGATTGACACTCTGACACTCTCCCGCGCTCCCTTGGCCGCTCTGGAAAAATATAGAAAGACATTTTGGATTACTCTGCAGTCTTCGCACCTCATTCACCTCTACTGACACTGTTTATATTGCAAAAACGGGAGGCCCCTCTGTTCTCCCGGGGTCTCTTTCCCTTCACTTGTTCGTTTCGTAAAGCAGGAGTGCAGGTTTAACCAGAGCGCTCTGCGACCCGTGCACCGTTCACGCCAGACAGGCCGAAAGAACCAGCGTTAGTTATTTTGGGAGGTCAGGAAAGAGGGGAGGGACACTATTAAAAACAAGCGATAACATGCAACGATTCGTAACAGCCTCTTAAGTGCTTTGGGTTCAGATTCGAGGGCCATGCAGCTCTTATTAGCACTTGGAGGATGTTTCAGCGTCCTCTTTTCCAGTCTTCTGTTGTGGTTACTATTCAGAAAACATTGGAAAAGGAGACATAAATAAACATCTCGGCTGTGACATTTAAGATGTGTATGGCTTGGGATAAAAACAATCCCTTTACCAGTGTCAATCTGAACATGGCCAAAATGAAATAGCACAAATACATTTAGTGTAGATTTTTACTTAAAGGCCTCATACATAGTGGAAGTTTTGCCTAACTTGTTCTGGACAGACAAGGTGACAGAACTCCAAGTGGAATACAATATCCTGCATTGTGTGTTTATTCATGACTTATTCAAGGAGCTGCAAAGCTCCACAGCGGAGATTGGAGTATCTGTCCATAGGACCACTTTAAGTCGTACACTCCACAGAGCTGGGCCTTATGGAAGAGTAGCCAGAAAATAGCCAATGCTTTAAGAAAAAAATAAGCAAACACGTTTTGTGTTTGCCCAAAGGCATGTGGGTGACTCCCCAAACATATGGAAGAAGGTTCTCTGGTCAGATGAGACTAAAATGTAGCTTTTTGGCCATCAAGGAAAACGCTATGTCTGGCTCAAACCCAACACCTCTCATCACCCCGAGAACGGCATTCCCTCAGTGAAGCATGGTGGTGGCAGCATCATGCTGTGAGGATGTTTTTCATCGACAGGGACTGGGAAACTGGTCAGAATTGAAGGAATGATGGATGGCGCTAAATACAGGGGAATTCTTGAGGGAAACCTGTTTCAGTCTTCCAGAGATTTGAGACTGGGACGAAGGTTCACCTTCCAGCAGGACAATGACCCTAATCATACTGCTAAAGCAACACTCGAGTGGTTTAAGGGGACACTTTTAAATGTCTTGGAATGGCCTAGTCAAAGCCCAGACCTCAATCCAATTGAGAATCTGTGGTATGACTTAAAGATTGCTGTACACCAGCAGAACCCATCCAACTTGAAGGAGCTGTAGCAGTTTTGCCTTGAAGAATAGGCAAAAATCCCAGTGGCTAGATGTGCCAAGTTTATAGAGACATACCCCAAGAGACTTGCAGCTGTAATTGCTGCAAAAGATGGCTCTACAAAGTATTTACTTTGGGGGTGGGGGTGAATATTTATGCATGCTCAAGTTTATGCATGTTGTGTAAATCAAATGATATAAACCCACAATTTTTTAAATTTTAATTCCATGTTGTAAGGCAACAAAATAGGAAAAATGCCAGGGGGGTGAATACTTTCTCTATCCACTGTATACCTATCTAGGCATACTCATTTGTAATTGTTGGAAGATTTTATTTCAATGACAATAAAAAACATATAAACAATTTGTTCTGAATGTATAATTTGAAAGTGAGTTTGGATGCTTGAAAAAGTAGCATTTTATAGCCCACCCCCTTGCAGGTAAGCAAATGTGTGTTTCAGTATGGGCCAATATAGTTTGGCAAGTGGATGTTTGAAAGTAACAACACAAAATCTTTTGTAAACAAGCCTTTTTTTAAAACTTTTCCCCCTTTTTAAAACTTGTCTCATAGCTGAAACTCCACCACGGGCTCGGGAAAGGCGAAGATCAGGTAATGCGTCCTCCGAAACATGACCTGCCAAACCACGCTTCTTAACACCCGCCCGCCAGCTGCACCAATGTGTTGGAGGTAACACCGTTCAACTGCTGACCGAAGTCAGCCTGCAGGCACCCGGCCCGCCACAAGGAGTTGCTAGAGCGCGATGATCCAAGTAAAGCCCCTCCGGCCAAACTAACCCCTAACCCGGACGACGCTGGCCCAATTGTCCGCCGCCCTATGGGACTCCCAGTCACGGACGGTTATGTCACAGCCTGGGATCAAACCTGGGTCTGTAGCAACGCCTCAAGCACTGCAATGCAGTGCCTTAGAAAGTTGAACCACTAGGGATGCCCAAACAAGCCTTTTTTGTATTGACTACTGCAGCTGGGGTAGCAAAGATTTTCAGGGATTTATATGATGTGGGAGAGAGTGTACTGTAGGTTTGCAAGAGTTTCAATCCGGTGGGGAGGAGTGGTTGGGAGTTTTTCAGACATGCACACACACACACAAAAGTGTGAGTCAATGCAGTACACGTTGTCAGGAAACACTGGTAAATTTAGTCGAATACTCAACCCGATCACGCCGGGTATACAGAGCCATTCACGTTATCTGAACACCAACCTGTTTGTTTACTCAACGCAGGTTGTGCCGAAGATGTGTGACACGCCGTTGATAAAGTAATCTGGACTTTTTAACCCAGAAACGCATCTTTTCATACATTGGATTTAATTCTGTTACTTTCCAGTGATCATAGAGTAATATAATGTCTGTGCAAAAAGGCAGTGTAGGTTTCTCTCATTGAAAGAAGAAGTGGAAATAAAGTTTTGCATTAAAGGAAATAAAGTTTTTAAGTGGCTGGTCCAATTTGGAATGCGTTGGGAGTGAAGCGAATGCAGTTGGTTAAACAAGTGCTACAACGGTCAAGTAAAAAAGGCAGTCTACCAAATAATAATAATTACGGAATGTGATTCTGCGTTTTCCACACATTTCATAATTCATCCATGACAACAAATAGAAGTGTAATTCATAACGTATACAGTTTCTTTGTTTGAGCTTGAATCCATAGTGCTGAAACTGCCATGCCTGTTTTGCAATATTACAACAAAGAAATTACTTCAAACAACGAACACTGTTTTTTCCCCTCAGAAATCATGCAAGCACGATAGAACAGCAGAGTATGTACTACTATATATTTTTTTTACCACGATGCTGGATGCTCCTTTCCTCAAAACAAAAAGAATAACAAATGCAGGCATGGCTCTGTTTCGCTTATCACGGATCTCAGCTTTTAACTCCCCTCTACCACTTCATGAAATACACAAAAATGAGATAATTCATCTATTTTGGAACAGGGTTACCGTCTTACCATGGGGCAATTTAACAGTGTTAATCTGTATACATTCAATTGGCTATAAAGAACTTTCAAGTCTGGAGGTTCTGAGCCAAAAGGAGTGACCGAAACTGCTTGCCCAGAAATGACCTCATTGGGCAGAAAGGGGCACACCTCCCCATGCCCATGAGCAAACGCATATATTGTTTGCCTTAGAGCCTTTTGCAGACCTTATGTAACGTAACAAAACGCAGTATGTGAGTTTCGTTTGTCATCACAAAAAGGGACTGCTCCTTGTAGTAAGCTATAGTTGACCATGGAACTCGTTTGGTTGAAATGGAACCAGAAACATTTATTTAGTTCCTCTCTCTTTTTCAAAAAGTTGTTTCATAAAATAATTACCTCTACATCTATCAATTTAAACTGCCCTAAAAAATAAGCACCAGTGTTGCTATAAATCCGTGAAAACAAAAGTGATGAAAGGATAAATGCTGATCCTTGAGCTGATATATAGGCATCTATGTATCGCTCACTGTTCAGACTTTTATGCTACTGTGCCCTCATTATAATTGGATTGTAAGCTTAATATGATTGTCATGCTCATGCTGCGTTAATAAGCAAGAGGGAAGGAGGTAAATACAAGTTGTGAATACCAGTTGGAATCAGTTTCAAGTTGTTGAGAAACATTGTTTGACTAATAGCCAACCAACTGTGTCAACAATGAACTAAACGTCAATCTATCATGCTTGTAAACATATTATAGTGTTTAAAAACCAAATTAATAGATCACGTTCTGCAAATAATGTTTTGTTATTACATTTAACTGCCAAAAAGGCTGTTATTGAGGTAATTCCCTTCAGAGGTTAGCAGAGGTCAGCTTGTGGGAGAAGTCAGAGCTCAGGGATGATAGTTTCCCACTAGTAATTACGAGTTGGAGATGTGTTCAAAATCAAATCAAACTTTATTTGTCAGATGCGCCGAATACAACAAATGTAGACCTTACCGTGAAATGCTTACTTTAAGTGGATTTTTCCCAGTCTTATGTGGTAAATACCACCTTCCCACTTGGTTATGAAAGCAGCATTAATTTATTGTTGTGTAGTCACCCATCAACTTCAAAATTGCTTTTAACTTCACGATTGCTCTGTCTTGGTTAGCCTGACATTCGACTGTAGCCTATTTTACGTTGATAACCAAATATAATCTCAGCGACTGTTCAAACAATAGACAAAACAACATTGTAGCCGTATTAGAATCCCCCCAAAATTCTATTTGGTTTAGAAGTAATAATTATGTGATTATAGGCTATTTTTAAATGGTTAAAACAGCTGTAGCCTTTAGCTAGACAAAATGTTAAACTAAACTTCAATGCAGCATCTTTAAGATACCGCTGTTGTAAACTGAAGAATAATACTTCAAACAGAATCTGTATGGAATGAAAGGCAAAAAGTTTCAAGAATGTATTTTAGTACTTTACAAAGAATAGGAATAATGGCAGTCAAGCCGTTTCAGTTTTAGCATGTATGTCATCACGTATTGAGCCACGGATTGATGGATCGGCTTTGAACCAACAGGCTGACCTTACTGACAGCCTCCACAGTTGACAGGGAGACATGGTTGGACTTTGTGAGAGATAGCAAGGCTTAGCTCTACTTTTTGGCCCAGAAAGGAAGGGTGAATGATATATAGGTGTGAACAAATTAAGAGAAGTGTGACGTCCCGAGTTCGCATTGCATCACTACGGCAGTGCAGTGCGTCACCGTTACATAAACCGCTACGTACTGCTAAATCTGATAAATGAAACAAACAGTAAGTGAACCTGTTCACAGGGGAACACTGATTCAAAGTGTGTGAATTGGATCCACAGGATAAAAGTGACAGCTAGGAACTGGCATCAAACACTTCTACAGATAGAACCTACGCAGTAACTGTTTTTTTCTATATGGTCTTTTTCCTTGGATTGTGAGAATTCGAGAGAAAGAGGATGAAAGGAAGCAAAGAAAAAAGGTTGAGAAGGAATCCGGATTGTTGCCGTCACGTTGACGGCTGAAGCCTTGTTCAATCGATGCTGAGGATCAAAGGCGCAGGTGTGAGGCTGTTACCATGGTACCATACCTATAATGGGGTGAGTCATCAGTGGTGAGAGGGGCCACCACCCCTTGGGCAAGAGAGATGGTGAGGGATTCCGCTCATGCGTCACTCTCTCTCCTTTGCGAAGATGAGGGCTATCTGATTCACTGAAATAGGGATGACTGTGAACTCTGAGACTCTTCCTCACTCCCCCTCACCCTGCCCACTCCTTTCCCTCCCTGCCAGGGCATGTCATCACTCACAGAAGAATAAGACTGGATAAAGCGATGACAGATGAGGCATGTCAAAAGCTTTTCACTCCTGATTCCGGGGGGGGGGGGGGGGGGGGGGAGGAGAATGACACCATCATTCATGGCTGAGACTTCTCTATATGTCAAATAAAAACTTTAATTTTCATTCCCTTTTACTTTTTCTCTTCCATCCTCCTTCCTGGATTAATTATGTGGCTTGGACTGAACCAAACGCAGTAAAATGAACTGCGATTGGCATGTATGGGAAATTGTCTTGAAAGGTTTGTGACACTGCACAGGTTGCTTGTCTATGTTTGTTTGAATCCCAGCCGTGTGTTGTAAACAGTGTGGTCAGCTTTCTGTCAAAAACGTTCACACTGCCGGTGAATAACTTCTGAGGAAAGCTCACTCGGCTCATATCAAACACTCTGATTAGCATTTCACATGTGCTATTCAGGGTGCCAGATGTGGGATGAGTGAGTTTCCCCCAGAAGTTCTTCAACGGCAGTGAGAAAACCTTTGATGGAAAGCTGACCACACTGATTACTACACAGGATATCATTCCATTTAGTGTATCTTGATGGGGCGGCCGGTAGCCTAGTGGTCAGAGTTTTGGGCAAGTAACCGAAAGGTTGCTAGATTAAATCCCCGAGCTGACAAGGTAAAAATCTGTCGTTCTGCCCCTGAACAAGGCAGTTAACCCACTGTTCCTAGGCCGTCATTGTAAATAAGAATGTGTTCTTAACTGACTTGCCTGGTTAAATAAATAAAAAATACAGCTGATGATACAAATGTTTTTCTTTGGGTTTTCTTTGAAATTCATCATGCATTGTCTTTTAAAACACTGCCATCAAACACTTTAAGCACAACTATTGCCCCAAGACAGTGCACTGATTGCCAAATAAGGTGTGTTTACCTTTTAAAGGCTACAAATGCGTACAAGAAGTTCCACTACGACCTCCACAGAGCCACCAAACATACGAAAAGACAATACAGGAATAAGGTAGAATCCAGCTACACCGGCTCTCATGCTCATGGCATGTTGCAAGGACTATAGTCTGTTACGGATTATAAAAGAGGACCTAACCGTGAGCTACCTAATGATGCCTCTCTACCAGACGATTTGAATGCTCTTTATGCGCGCTTTGACACAAACAACGCAGAGCCCTGCACAAGGGCCCCCACTGCCCTGGAAGACTGGGTGATCTCGCTCTCTGAAGCTGACCTGAGTTAGGTTTTTAAATGGGTCAATACTCATGAAGCCACATGGCCAGACGCTATTCCAGGTATTCTGGGTGTCCTCGGGGCATGTACAGATCAGCTGGCAGGCTCTTCACAGACATTTTCGATCTCTCTTTGTCCCAGTCTGTAATCCCCACCTTTCAAGCTGACTACCGTCATTCTTGTTCCCAAAAACTCTTAGGCATCCTGACACAGTGACTACATCCCTGTAGCACTCACATCTAGAAAAATTAAGTGATTTGAAAGGCTGGTCATTGCACACATCAACTCCATCATCCCAGACACCCTAGACCCACTCCAATTTGCATACCGCACCAAACAGATCCACATACGATGCAATCACAATTGCACTCCACACTGCCCTCTCCGACCTAGACAACTGCCTAAAAGGAATACATTTACCACAGTACCTAACTTCCCCCATGGTGGATTTTCTGAATAAGGTCACAGGTAATTGTGACTGCCTCACATGCCTTGCTTTTATAAAACGGTTAACAACATAGAGTATTAAAATAATGATTTACATATTTTCATATTTTTTTTATTTTGATGAGTAAATTCATACAATTTAATTATTCAACCAGAATATATAGTCTGGACAAAAATCTGGTTGTTAATCATTTTGGTCATGTTGTTACAGGTTGTTAATAATTTTAGTTTAGTTGCTATAGATGGATTGGTTGTTCAGAAACAAAACTGATGCGTGTGCAACTATGGGGCAAAACAGGTGGAGTTGGCTAGCAAACTGTTGACAACATGTAAACTATATTTCAGCTAGCAAACTGTTGACAACATGTAAACTATATTTAATCTCCAAATGTTTATTGAAAACAAATACATTTGCACAATGAGCACTTTTTGTCTCTCAAATACATTGCTACAGTTGTTGGTTAGCTAGCTAGCAAATTGTAGCCATTTTTGCATAGACATGACATCAGTCAAAACACCTTAAATTAAAATAACACATGGTATCAATATCAAGATACAATGAGCTGAAACGAGCCACCTACGATTACCCACAAGGCAGCTTCTTGTCATTCTTGCTAGCTATCTGACCATTCAGAATCATAACTGCATACCTTCCGGCTACATTGATGCATGCTCATAATTCTCGTGATGTTATCAGTCAACTCTCTATGCAACATGGCTGTTCATCCATTCTAAACAAAATGGCTGCTATGCAGGCTGGATAACGTTCTATATCTCTTGCTAGCTAGCTAGCCAACTTCAGCTAACTCTATCACATCAAACTTTGCACCTGGAATTCCAGTACACTAGCATTTTTGTTTTCACTTTGATATTTCCATGATAATGACGACGGTGTGTGATTTCGCCTGGCTCTGAAAAAAGTTGTCTCTTTTCGTCTGGGCACCGTTAACTCTCTTTATGGTACAGAGATCAAAATGCTAAAATACAAACAAAAATCAGAGGTGATGCGTATATTAACCCTCGCTGTACCAAACCAAATGCTAGGCTAGAAGAAAGGGGAAATAATGTGTGAGTTGAGACAAATACATGAACATGATGATAATCTTACGAAGGCGCATTGATAATTCAGATGGAACAGTTAGCAGGCATAGTATACCTGTCACGGACAATACAGTACAGCTTGAAACACTGCTTGTCCAATCAGCATCCAGGATCCAAACAACCCGTTTTAATGAATAATTTGTACACTGCAAATTGACCGCAAGGAGCCCAAACAGATAGTATTTCACAAAAAAATTATACACTGAACCAAAATACACTGCTCAAAAAAATAAAGGGAACACAAGACACCCCCAATAAAGGAGTGGTTCTGCAGGTGGTGACCACAGACCACTTCTCAGTTCCTATGCTTCCTGGCTGATGTTTTGGTCACTTTTGAATGCTGGCGGTGCTTTCACTCTAGTGGTAGCATGAGACGGAGTCTACAACCCACACAAGTGGCTCAGGTAGTGCAGCTCATCCAGGATGGCACATCAATGCGAGCTGTGGCAAGAAGGTTTACTGTGTCTGTCAGCGTAGTGTCCAGAGCATGGAGGCGCTACCAGGAGACAGGCCAGTACATCAGGAGACGTGGAGGAGGCCGTAGGAGGGCAACAACCCAGCAGCAGGACCGTTACCTCCGCCTTTGTGCAAGGAGGAGCAGGTGGAGCACTGCCAGAGCCCTGCAAAATGACCTCCAGCAGGCCACAAATGTGCATGTGTCTGCTCAAACGGTCAGAAACAGACTCCATGAGGGTGGTATGAGGGCCCGACGTCCACAGGTGGGGGTTGTGCTTACAGCCCAACACCGTGCAGGACGTTTGGCATTTGCCAGAGAACACCAAGATTGGCAAATTCGCTACTGGCGCCCTGTGCTCTTCACAGATGAAAGTTCACACTGAGTTCACACTGAGCACATGAGCACATGTGAAAGACGTGACAGAGTCTGGAGACGCCGTGGAGAACGTTCTGCTGCCTGCAACATCCTCCAGCATGACCGGTTTGGCAGTGGGTCAGTTATGGTGTGGGGTGGCATTTCTTTGGGGGCCCTCCATGTGCTCGCCAGAGGTAGCCTGACTGCCATTAGGTACCGAGATGAGATCCTCAGACCCCTTGTGAGACCATATGCTGGTGCGGTTGGCCCTGGGTTCCTCCTAATGCAAGACAATGCTAGACCTCATGTGGCTGGAGTGTGTCAGCAGTTCCTGCAAGAGGAATGCATTGATGCTATGGACTGGCCCGCCCGTTCCCCAGACCTGAATCCAATTGAGCACATCTGGGACATCATGTCTCGCTCCATCCACCAACGCCACGTTGCACCACAGACTGTCCAGGAGTTGGCGGATGCTTTAGTCCAGGTCTGGGAAGAGATCCCTCAGGCGACCATCCGCCACCTCATCAGGAGCATGCCCAGGCGTTGTAGGGAGGTCATACAGGCACATGGAGGCCACACACACTACTGAGCCTCATTTTGACTTGTTTTAAGGACATTACATCAAAGTTGGATCAGCCTGTAGTGTGGTTTTCCACTTTAATTTTGAATGTGACTCCAAATCCAGACCTCCATGGGTGATACATTTGATTTACATTGATCATTTCTGTGTGATTTTGTTGTCAGCACATTCAACTATGTAAAGAAAAAAGTATTTAATAAGAATATTTAATTCATTCAGATCTAGGATGTGTTATTTTAGTGTTCCCTTTATTTTTTTGAGCAATGCAACATGCAAAGTTTCAAAGATTTTACAGGTCATATTTGGAAATCAGTCAATTTAAATTAATTAATTAGGCCCTAATATATGGATTTCACATAACTGGGAATACAGACATGCATCTTTTGGTCAAAAAAAGATAGTGGCATGGATCAGATAATCTGTCAGTATCTGCAGCGCGACACATCTCCTTGGCAAAGAGTTGACCAGGTTGTTGATTGTGTCTTGTTGTCCCACACCTCTTCAATGGCTGTGCAAAGTTGCTTGATATTGACGGGAACTGGAACACCCTTTGGTATACGTCGATCCAGCGCATTATAAACATGCTTAATGGGTGACATGTCTGGTGAGTATGCAGGTCTTGGAAGAACTGGGACATTTTCAGCTTCCAGGAATTGTGTACAAATCCTTGTGACATGGGGCCGTGCATTATCATGCTGAAACATGAGGTGATGCCTCAGGATCTCATTATGGTATCTATGCGCATTCAAATTTCCATCAATAAAATGCAATTGTGTTCATTGTGCATAGTTTATGCCAGCCCATAACATAACCCCACCGCCACCAAAACGCCATAAATGCTGTCTGCCATCTACCTGGTAGAGTTGAAAAGCACACTTCTCCTGCATGTCAGTGGCCATCGAAGGTGAGCATTTCCCCACTGAAGTCGGTTACGACGAGGAACTGCAGTCAGGTCAAGTCAGGACGACGAGCACGCAGACGAGCTTCCCTGAGACGGTTTCTGACAGATTGTGTGAGCTTCCCTGAGACGGTTTCTGACAGATTGTACAGAATTCTTTGGTTGTGCAAACCCACAGTTTCATCAGCTATCCAGGTAACTGGGCTCAGACCATCCCGCAGGTGAAGAAGCTGGCGTGGTTACGCGTTGTCTGTGGTTGTGAGGCTGGCCGGTTAGTTGCTAATTGCATGCTCCCTCAAAACTTGAGACATTTGTGTGACATTGTGTTGTGTGACAACACTGCACATTTTAGAGTGGCCTTTTATTGTCCCCAGCACAAGGTGTACCTGTGCTGGGGACCCGGGCACCTGGGAGATCCATGAGGCGACACACAATTGGCCCAGCGTCGTCCGAGTTAGGGGAGGGTATGGCTGGCCGGGATGTCATTGTCCCATTGTGTTTTAGCGACTCCTGTGGGGGGCCAGACGCATACACGGTCACCAGGTGTATGGTGTTTCCTCTGACACAAAATGTTTTTTGTGGATGGGTGTAATTTGTATGTATACAATTTATAATAGTAATATTTCAAATTACTAAATTGGGTAATTTTGTATGCATTTATTTAAATTTGTATCGTGTCGCTTCTGGGGGGATTCTGGTAAAATGCTGGCAAAGTTGGCTGAATACCGGTAGACGGAATTTTGATTCTGGGCCGAGTCCGACACCCGATTCCGATTCAATCAGTTCCGGCCCCCCTGAAGAGGGCGGCCGATTCCTCATTGCTAGCTGGGTTATGACTATTTCAGAAATAGTCATATCTGGCTAAACATTGCTTTGACCTAGCAAGCTAGTTAACGTCATCAACCAGAGAGACATTCAGGTCTTACCTAGCTACAATTCCTAGCTTGTTGTCTAACGCAAGCTGTAAACAGCTGAGTTGACCTCCTATCTCAAAAGACCTTCTTGAGTAAAATAGATAGCTAATTAACGTTAGTATTTGCAACCATCCAATCCTATGATAAATGTCTATAATTTACAAAGTGTTGTATTTCTGGCAGTCACACCAGACCTGATGACAATTATTATTATTTATTATTTTACCCCCAATTGGTAGTTACAGTCTTGTCCCATCGCTGCAACTCCCATACGGGAGAGGTGAATATCGAGAGCCATGCATCCTCTGAAACACAACCATGCCAAGCCGCCTTGTTTGCTTAACCTGGAAGCCAGCAGCAATGTGTTGGAGAAAACACTGTACAACTGGTGACCGAAGTCAGCTTTTTTTGCACACGGCCCACCACAAAGCATGATTGGACAAGAACTCCCCCAGCTGGCCAAACCCTCTCCTAACCCAGACAACGTTGGACCAATTATGTACCCCCTTATGGGTCTCCCAGTCACAGCCTGCTGCGACACAGCCGGGGATTGAACCCGGGTCTGTAGTGACACCTCAAGCACTGCAATGCAGTGCCTTAGACCATTGCGCCACTCAGGAGGCCTTTACATTTATTTTATTTGAATAATTTTCTAGATCAAGGATATCCACATGTAATCACCCCCTTCGCATTTTTCCTATTTCTTTTCATTACAACCTGTAATTTAAATGGATTTTTATTTGGATTTCATGTAATGGAAATACACAAAATAGCCCAAATTGATGAAGTGATTTAAAAAAAAAAAAAAAAAAAAGAAGGAAAGTGGTGCGTGCACATGTCTTCACCCCCTTTGCTATGAAGCTTCTAAATAAGACCTGGTGCAACCAATTACCTTCAGAAGTCACATAATTAGATAAATAAAGTCCAAATGTGTGCAATCTAAGTGTCACTTGATCTCAGTATATATACACCTGTTCTGAAAGGCCCCAGAGTCTGCAACACCACTAAGCAAAGGACACCACCAAGCAATCAGCACTATGAAGACCAAGGAGCTCTCCAAACAGGTCACGGACAAAGTTGTGGAGAAGTAGAGATCAGGGTTGGGTTATAAAAAAATATCTGAAACCACAACAAACCTGCCAAGAGAGGGCCACCCACCAAAACTCACAGGCAAGGAGGGCATTAATCAGAGAGGCAACAAAGACCAAAGATAACCCTGAAGGAACTGCAAAGCTCCACAGTGGAGATTGGAGTATCTGTCTATCGGACCACTTTAAGTCGTACACTCCACAGAGCTTGGCTTCACGGAAGAGTGGCGAGAAAAAAGCAATTTCTTAAAGAAAAAAGTAAGCAAACACGTTTGGTGTTCGCCAAAAGGCATATGGGAGACTCCCCAAATACATGGAAGAAGGTACTCTGGTCAGATGAGACTAAAATTTAGCTTTTTGGCCATCAAGAAAAATGCTATGTCTGGCGCAAACCCAACACCTCTCATCACCCCGAGAACGTCATCCCCTCAGTGAAGCATGGTGGTGGCAGCATCATGCTGTGGGGATGTTTTTCATCGGCAGGGACTGGGAAACTGGTCAGAATTGAAGGAATGATGGATGGCGCTAAATACAGGGAATTTCTTGAGGAAACCTGTTTCCGTCTTCCAGAGATTTGAGACTGGGACGAAGGTTCACCTTCCAGCAATGACCCTAAGCATACTGCTAAAGCAACACTCAAGTGGTTTAAGGGGAAACATTTAAACTTATTGGAATGGCCTAGTCAAAGCCCAGACCACAATCCAATTGAGAATCTGTGGTATTACTTAAAGATTGTTGTACACCATCGGAACACATCCAACTTGAAGGAGCTGGAGAAGTTTTGCCTTGAAGAATGGGAAAAAATCCCAATGGCTAGATGTGCCAAGCTTATAGAGACATACCCCAAGAGACTTGCAGCTGTAATTGCTGAAAAAGCTGGCTCTACAAAGTATTGACTTTGGGGTGTTGAATAGTTATGCACGCTGAAGTTTTCAGTCTTTTTGTCTTATTTCTTGTTTGTTTCACAATAAAACATATTTTGCAAATATTAATGGCTGAACTCAAATGTCCTGGTTGATAAAATACCTGTATTTATGGGAAAGATTTGAAAAGGGTATTTTGTTCTTAAATGATATTGTGAATTGGAATGGTGGAGTTACAGTTGAAGTGGGAAGTTTACATACACCTTAGCCAAATACATTTAAACTCAGTTTTCACAATTCCTGACATTTAATCCTAGTAAAAATTCCCTGTTTTAGGTCAGTTTGGATCACCACTTTATTTTAAGAATGTGAAATGTAAGAATAATAGTAGAGAGAATGATTTATTTCAGCTTTAATTTATTTCATCACATTCCCAGTGGGTCAGAAGTTTACATACACTCAATTAGTATTTGGTAGCATTGCATTAAAATTGTTTAACTTGGGTCAAACGTTTCAGGTAGCCTTCCACAAGCTTCCCACAATAAGTTGGGTGAACTTTGATCCAATCCTCCTGACAGAGCTGGTATAACTGAGTCAGGATTGTAGGCCTCCTTGCTCGCACACGCTTTTTCAGTTCTGCCCACAAATTCTCCATGGGATTGAGGTCAGGGCTTTGTGATGGCCGCTCCAATACCTTGACTTTGTTGTCCTTAAGCCATTTTTCCACAACTTTGGAAGTATGCTTGGGGTGATTGTCCATTTGGAAGACCCATTTGCGACCAAGCCTTAACTTCCTGACTGATGTCTTGAGATGTTGCTTCAATATATCCAGATCATTTTCCTTCCTCTCCTTCCTGATGCCATCTATTTTGTGAAGTGCACCAGTCCCTCCCGCAGCAAAGTACCCGCACAACATGATGCTGCCACTCTCGTGCTTCACGGTTGGAATGGTGTTCTTCGGCTTGCAATCCTCCCTCCTTTCCCTCCAAACATAACAATGGTCATTATGTCCGAATAGTTATATTTTTGTTTCATCAGACCAGATGACATTTCTCCAAACAGTACGATCTTTGTCCCCATGTGCAGTTGCAAACCGTAGTCTGTCTTTTTTTATGGCGGTTATGGAGCAGTGGCTTCTTCCTTGCTGAGCGGCCTTTCAGGTTATGTCGATATAGGACTCGTTTTACTGTGGAAATAGATACTTTTGTATCTGTTTCCTCCAGAATCTTCACAAGGTCCTTTGCTGTTGTTCTGGGATTGATTTTCACTTTTCGCACCAAAGTAAGTTAATCTCTAGGAGACAGAACGTGTCTCCTTCCTGAGCGGTATGACGGCTGCGTGGTCCCATGGTGTTTATACTTGTGTACTATTGATTGTACAGATGAACGTGGTACCTTCAGGCATTTGGAATTTGCTCTCAAGGATGAACCAGACTTGTGGAGGTCTACAATTGTTTTTCTGAGGTCTTGGCTGATTTCTTTTGATTTTCCCATGATGTCAAGCAAAGAGGCACTGAGTTTGAAGGTAGGCCTTGAAATACACTGCTCAAAAAAATAAAGGGAACACTAAAATAACACATCCTAGATCTGAATGAATGAAATATTCTTATTAAATACTTTTTTCTTTACATAGTTGAATGTGCTGACAACAAAATCACACAAAAATGATCAATGTAAATCAAATGTATCAACCATGGAGGTCTGGATTTGGAGTCACACTCAAAATTAAAGTGGAAAACCACACTACAGGCTGATCCAACTTTGATGCAATGTCCTTAAAACAAGTCAAAATGAGGCTCAGTAGTGTGTGTGGCCTCCACGTGCCTGTATGACCTCCCTACAACGCCTGGGCATGCTCCTGATGAGGTGGCGGATGGTCTCCTGAGGGATCTCCTCCCAGACCTGGACTAAAGCATCCGCCAACTCCTGGACAGTCTGTGGTGCAACGTGGCGTTGGTGGATGGAGCGAGACATGATGTCCCAGATGTGCTCAATTGGATTCAGGTCTGGGGAATGGGCGGGCCAGTCCATAGCATCAATGCCTTCCTCTTGCAGGAACTGCTGACACACTCCAGCCACATGAGGTCTAGCATTGTCTTGCATTAGGAGGAACCCAGGGCCAACCGCACCAGCATATGGTCTCACAAGGGGTCTGAGGATCTCATCTCGGTACCTAATGGCAGTCAGGCTACCTCTGGCGAGCACATGGAGGGCTGTGCGGCCCCCCAAAGAAATGCCACCCCACACCATGACTGACCCACCGCCAAACCGGTCATGCTGGAGGATGTTGCAGGCAGCAGAACGTTCTCCACAGCGTCTCCAGACTCTGTCACGTCTGTCATATGTGCTCATGTGCTCAGTGTGGACCTGCTTTCATCTGTGAAGAGCACAGGGCGCCAGTGGCGAATTTGTCAATCTTGGTGTTCTCTGGCAAATGCCAAACGTCCTGCACGGTGTTGGGCTGTAAGCACAACCCCCACCTGTGGACGTCGGGCCCTCATACCACCCTCATGGAGTCTGTTTCTGACCATTTGAGCAGACACATGCACATTTGTGGCCTGCTGGAGGTCATTTTGCAGGGCTCTGGCAGTGCTCCACCTGCTCATCCTTGCACAAAGGCGGAGGTAGCGGTCCTGCTGCTGGGTTGTTGCCCTCCTACGGCCTCCTCCACGTCTCCTGATGTACTGGCCTGTCTCCTGGTAGCGCCTCCATGCTCTGGACACTACGCTGACAGACACAGCAAACTGACAGACACAGCAAACCTTCTTGCCACAGCTCGCATTGATGTGCCATCCTGGATGAGCTGCACTACCTGAGCCACTTGTGTGGGTTGTAGACTCCGTCTCATGTTACCACTAGAGTGAAAGCACCGCCAGCATTCAAAAGTGACCAAAACATCAGCCAGGAAGCATAGGAACTGAGAAGTGGTCTGTGGTCACCACCTGCAGAACCACTCCTTTATTGGGGGTGTCTTGCTAATTGCCTATAATTTCCACCTTTTGTCTATTCCATTTGCACAACAGCATGTGAAATGTATTGTCAATCAGTGTTGCTTCCTAAGTGGACAGTTTGATTTCACAGAAGTGTGATTGACTTGGAGTTACATTGTGTTGTTTAAGTGTGTTTTTTTGAGCAGTGTACATCCACAGGTACACCTCCAATTGACTCAAATTATGTCAATTCGCCTATCAGAAGCTTCTAAAGCCATGACATCATTTTCTGTAATTTTCCAAGCTGTTTAAAGGCACAGTCAACTTAGTGTATGTAAACTTCTGGCCCACTGGAATTGTGATACTGTGAATTATAAGTGAAATAATCTGTCTGTAAACAATTGTTAGAAAAATGTCCTAACCGACTTGCCAAAACTATAGTTTGTAAACAAGACATTTGTGGAGTGGTTGAAAAATGACTTTTAATGACTCCAACCTAAGTGTATGTAAACTTCCGACTTCAACTGTATGTGTAGTATCGTTGGAGAAAGTTGTGTGTGTTAGTTGTGTGGGTGCCCATGGGGCTGAAGATCAGAGGTCTCCAGTGAGAGAAAGGCAGGTTGAGTTTGCCAGGGTTAGACTGGTACAGAAAGTGTCATATGCCCAAGCAGTGAAGATACTGTTAGAGAAAGATGGATACAGGGTGAGGGATACTGAGTGGATTCCTGTGAGTAGGCAGAGAGCAAGAGAGAGTAATGGTAAGAATATGTGCTTCAGTAAGGTGGGCTTTTTAGCATTCATAGCCATGGTTGTTAAATGTACTGCGGAAATGGATCAGAAGTCACAGAAAATAGAGGTTGTGGTGGCAGCGAATAAGAAGTACTTGGGATTACTAGGATTTACTGTAGAACAGTGGTAGTGTTCTGTCCTCTCTGACAGTTGGTCTGGAGTAGGATTAGATAGGGTTATATAGTGGAATGGGGTGGTGTTTTTATTATTAAAAATAAAATAGATAGGGCTTATAGTTGGCAGGGCATTTTTCCTATTTCCCAATTTTGTATTACCATATCAGTAATTGAATGTACAGTTGGTACCTTGAATGGCCTCACACACCAGTGTATGCACCTAAAAGTTGGATGTGATCTAAGTGCATGTGATACCAAAGCACTATACAATATTTATTTTATAGCTAGTGACCAGGTAATTATTATTAGTGAAGTTATGTTTGATACAGGAGCTCTGAGGTATGCTTCAAAATCGTTAAGCAAAGTGGCACAGTGGTCTAAGACACTGCATCTCAGTGCAAGAGGCGTCACTGTAGTACCTGGTTTGAATCCCGGCTGCATCACATCTGCCTGTGATTGGGAGTCCCATAGGGTGGCACACAATTGGTCCAGCTTTGTCTGGGTTTGGCCGGGGTCATTGTAAATAAGAATTTGTTCTTAACTGACTTACCTAAATAAATAAATACTTCAAAGCAGTGTGCTGATGCTTGTATCACTTTATTAGAAGCATGTGATCAGTGACGTCCGAAGCTATCTTTTGTCAAACAACCACCTGACTGGTTTGGTATAGGTTTTGGAGAAAGACAAAAAGGCTACCCTGCGAACACGTGTCATCTATAACAATTTGGCTGTTCTAAATACTTTTGATCAGCTGGTGCCACTAGTGTACATTGTGTTGATCAAAGCCTCAAGTAATGAACCAATTTTAGACACAATTTGCTGGAAATGCTCAATGCTTCAGGAAGCTTTGTTTCAACATCATTAATTACAGTATAATACCGTAATTTCCGGACTATAAGCCGCTACTTTTTTCCCACGCTATGAACCTCGCGGTTTATACAATGACGCGGCTAATTTATGTTTTTTTTTTCTCTTCTCACAAGATTCATGCCGCCAAAAAACTGAGCACCGTCACATAATGTGACGTAAATCGAGCGCGCTCAAACTTGCCATCATTCTGATTACGGTAGTCATTTTGTCACCCTCATCATGGCAAAGACACGGAGAAATGCATATGATGCAGCTTTCAAGTTGAAGGCGATCGATCTGGCTGTTGGAAAAGGAAATAGAGCTGCTGCACGGGAGCTTGGTCTTAATGAGTCGATGATAAGACGTTGGAACTGTGCAGATCCGACTGAAAGCCAAAACAATCGCCACCGCAATGAAGTTTGACTTTCTTGGTAGGCTACTGTTTACTGCTATTTATTTTTTATTTTTGTTACAAGCCGTGTTTCGTTAAAGCCTATTTATTTTTGTTACAAGCCGTGTTTCGTTTAAAAGCCTATTTATTTTTGTTACAAGCCGTGTTTCGTTTAAAGGCTGTGTAAAGTTCATTTGTTTCAATGTACCGGTAGGCACTTGCGGCTTATAGACATGTGCGGTTTATTTATGTACAAAATACATATTTGTAAAAAATTCAGTGGGTACGGCTTATATTCAGGTGCGCTTAATAGTCCAGCAATTACGGTACTCACTTTCCTACCGGACCACCAGGTCAGTGAGTGTGATAGATTAGCTACAGTCAATTACTGAGACTCCAACAATAAACCACTTTTAACTAGTTGTCAATAAGATCTTAACAATTAAAATGTAACTTCCTTTGAACCAGCTTCTCATCAAGCTACTGGAAAATGCATTGCAACCTTTTAATTAGCACACAGTCTTACAACATTTGCAGAATTGACTCTGTCAAACGAAGCTCAACCTTCATCAACATAACGATTAATTTACGACATAACGACAACGACAACATTTCCACTGACGGTTGGCACAAATACAACATATTTTAAACCATGCCCCCAAATATGCTAACGAGCCCCCGGCAGCACATTGCCCCTACTTACATGTCAAAGTGCAGTAATTATTGTACCTAATGCTGCTTTAGTATCCAAGTGGGAAGCGAGAATTTACCACATATGACAGGGAAAAATACAGTTAAACGGCCCTCCATCTGCTAATTACTAGTGGGAAACGCATCTATCATCGCTGAGCTCCGACTTCTCCATCATGCAAACATTATTTATAAAAGCAATCTATTAACAGTCTGATGGCCTAGAGATAGAAGCTGTTTTTCAGTCTCTCGGTCCCTGCTTGGATGCACCTGTACTGACCTCGCCTTCTGGATGATAGCGGGGTGAACAGGCAGTGGCTCGGGTGGTTGTTGTCCTTGATGATCTTGTTGGCCTTCCTGTGACATCGGGTGGTGTAATTGTCCTGGAGGACAGGTAGTTTGCCCCCGGTGATGCATTGTGCAGACCTCACTACCCTTTGGAGAGCGGTTATGGGCGGAGCAGTTGCCATACCAGGCGGTGATACAGCCCGACAGGATGCTCCCGATTGTGCATCTGTAAAAGTTTGAGTGTTTTTGGTGACAAGCCGAATTTCTTCAGCCTCCTGAGGCTGAAGAGGCGCTGCTGCGCCTTCTTCACCACGCTGTTTCCTGAAGTCAACGATCATCCACGATCATTCAACGATAAACGCGAATCCAACCATCACCCCTGGTGAGACAAAATCATCAGTGAAGAGCACTTCTTGCCAGTCCTGTCTGGTCCAGCGACGGTGGGTTTGTGCCCATAGACAATGTTGTTGCTGGTGATGTCTGGTGAGGACCTGCCTTACAACAGGCCTACAAGCCCTGTCCAGCCTCTCTCAGCCTATTGTGGACAGCCTGAGCACTGATGGAGGGATTGTGCGTTCCTGGTGTAACTCGGGCAGTTGTTATTGCCATCCTGTACCTGTCCCGCAGGTGTGATGTTCGGATGTACCAATCCTGTGCAGGTGTTGTTACACATGGTCTGCCACTGCGAGGACGATCAGCTGTCCGTCCTGTCTCCCTGTAGCACTGTCTTAGGCGTCTTACAGTATGGACATTGCAATTTATTGCCCTGGCCACATCTCCAGTCCTCTTGCCTCCTTGCAGCATGCCTAAGGCACGTTCACGCAGATGAGCAGTGCCCCTGGGCATCTTTATTTTGGTGTTTTTCAGAGTCAGTAGAAAGGCCTCTTTAGTTTCTTAAGTTTTCATAACTGTGACCTTAATTGTCTACCATCTGTAAGCTGTTTGTGTCTTAATGACCGTTCCACAGGTGCATGTTCATTAATTGTTTATGGTTCATTGAACAAGCATGGGAAACAGTGCTTAAACCCTTTACAATGAATATCTGTGAAGTTATTTTGATTTTTACGAATTTTCTTTGAAAGACGGGGTCCTGAAAAAGGGACGGGTTTATAAACTGTGAAGAAGGCAGAGTGATGCTGAAACTTTGGTGTTTTATCCAATCAATTAATGGAGTTTATATATATAGAGTGTTCGACTCTATTTTTACAGCTTACAGTTTATTCGTCTTATGTCAGCACCTCTACACTGAATAATTATCTCTGGGAGTGCGCCAGCTCATGTTTTTTATTAGGCTACTTGGCTACCTGCCAAACTTTTAGATTTTTACTTTTAATAACAGTTTATTAAGACTCTGTATTCAACAATGTCCTCACTCAACCTTTTTCATTCAACTTTTTCACCCCAGATGCTTTATCTGGACGTGGATCTGCAGTACTTCCACCAGTCGAAAAAAAGTTTTTGTCTTTTGAAGTTCTAGTTATGAAATCTATACAGCCTACTCAATAGTTTTTTTTTATAGCTACTGTTTACAGGCCTCCAGGGCCGTATACAGCACTCCTCACTGAGTTGCCTGAATTCCTAACGGACCCCGTAGTCATGGCAGATAATATAAAAATTTTGCGGGTGCTCTCATCTTATCAATGAACATAGACAGGGCTCTAACTCCCCCAGCTCCACAATGGGATAGGGTGCAGGCCAGGCAGCAGTCTGACACTAGCACAGTCAGTGTAGTCAGCTCAGCTATCCCCATTGAGATGTGTCCATTCCTCGATCTAGGTTGGGCAAAACTAAACATGGCGGTGTTCGCCTTAGCAATCTCACTGGAATAAAGACCTCCTCAATTCCTGCTATTATTGAAAGAGATTGTGATACCTCACGTCTCAAAATAGAGCTACTTAATGTTAGATCCCTCACTTCCAAGGCAGTTAAAGTCAATGAACTAATCACTGATCATAATCTTGATGTGATTGGCCTGACTGAAACATGGCTTAAGCCTGATGAATTTACTGTGTTAAATGAGGCCTCACCTCCTGGGTACACTAGTGACCATATCCCCCGCACATCCCGCAAAGGCGGAGGTGTTGCTAACATTTACGATAGCAAATTTCAATTGACAAAAAAATCGGACGTTTTCGTCTTTTGAGATTCTAGTCATGAAATCTATGCAGCCTACTCAATCACTTTTTATAGATACTGTTTACAGGCCTCCTGGGCCGTATACAGCATTCCTCACTGAGTTCCCTGAATTCCTATCGGACCTTGTAGTCATGGCAGATAATATTCAAATGTTTGGTGACTTTAATATTCACATGGAAAAGTTCACAGACCCACTCCAAAAGGCTTTCGAAGCCATCATCAACTCAGTGGGTTTTGTCCAACATGTCTCCGGACCTACTCACTACCACAGTCATACTCTGGACCTAGTTTTGTCCCATGGAATAAATGTTGTTGATCTTAATGTTTTTCCTCATAATCCTGGACTATCGGACCACCATTTTATTACGTTTGCAATCGCAACAAATAATCTGCTCAGACCCCAACCAACGATCATCAAAAGCCGTGCTATAAATTCTCGGACAACACAAAGATTCCTAGATGCCCTTCCAGACTCCCTCCACCTACCCAAGGACGTCAGAGTACAAAAATCAGTTAACCACCTAACCGAGGAACTGAATTTAACCTTAGATGCAGTCGCACCCCTAAAAACAAAAAATATTTGTCATAAGAAACTTGCTCCCTGGTATACCGAAAATACCCGAGCTCTGAAGCAAGCTTCCAGAAAATTGGAACGGAAATGGCGCTACACCAAACTGGAAGTCTTCCGACTAGCTTGGAATGATAGTACCGTGCAGCATCGAAGAGCACTCACTGCTGCTTGATCATCCTATATTTCAACTTAATTGAGGAAAATAAGAGCAATCTAAAATGTATTTTTGATACTGTCGCACAGCTAACTAAAAAGCAGCATTCCCCAAGAGAGGGTGGCTTTCACTTCAGCAGTGATAAATTCATGAACTTCTTTGACGAAAAGATCATGATCATTAGAAAGCAAATTACGGACTCCTCTTTAAATCTGCGTATTCTTCCAAAGCTCAGTTGTCCTGAGTCTGCACAAACTCTGCCAGGACCTAGGATCAAGAGAGACAATTAAGTGTTTTAGTACTATATCTCTTGACACAATGATGAAAATAATCATGGCCTCTAAACCTTCAAGCTGCATACTGGACCCTATTCCAACTAAACTACTGAAAGAGCTGCTTCCTGTGCTTGGCCCTCCTATGTAAAACATAATAAACAGCTCTCTATCCACCAGATCTGTACCAAACTCACTAAAAGTGTCAGTAATAAAGCCTCCCTTGAAAAAGCCAAACCTTGACCCATAAAATATACAAAACAATCCTCTAAATTTTTTGGGAAAAAGCTGTTACGCAGCAACTCACTGCCTTCCTGAAGACAAACAATGTATACGAAATGGTTCAGTCTGGTTTAGACCCCATCGTAGCACTGAGACTAAACTTGAAGGTGGTAAGTGACCTTTTAATGGCATCAGACTGAGGCTCTGCATCTGTCCTCGTGCTTCTAGACCTTAGTGCTGCTTTTGATACCATTGATCACCACATTCTTTTGGAGAGATCGGAAACCCAAATTGGTCTACATGGACAAGTTCTGGCCTGGTTTAGATCTTATCTGTCAGAAAGATATCGGGTTATCTCTGTGGATGGTTTGTCCTCTGACAAATCAACTGTACATTTCGGTGTTCCTCAAGGCTTTAGTACCACTATTGTTTTCACTATATATTTTACCTCTTAGTGAGGTCATTTGGAAACATAACGTTAACTTTCACTGCTATGCGGATGACCCACAGCTATACATTTTGATAAAACATGGTGAAGCCCCAAAATTGCCCTCCCTGGAAGCCTGTGTTTCAGACATAAAGAAGTGGATGGCGTCAAATGTTCTACTTTTAAACTCGGACAAAACAGAGATGCTTGTTCTAGGTCCCAAGAAACAAAGAGATCTTCTCAAATAAAACTGTGAAGGACCTCGGGGTTACTCTGGACCATGATCTCTCTTTTGACGAACATATCAAGACTTTTTCAAGGACAGCTCTTTTCCATCTACGTAACATTGCAAAAATCAGAAACTTTCTGTCCAAAAATAATGCAGAAAAATGTATCCATGCTTTTGCCACTCCTAGGTTAGACTACTGCAATGCTCTACTTTCCGGCTACCCGGATAAAGCACTAAATAAACTTCAGTTAGTGCTAAACACGGCTGCTAGAATCTTGACCAGAACCCAAAAAATGTATCATATTAGTCCAGTGCTAGCCTCTCTACACTGGCTTCCTGTTAAGGCAAGGGCTGATTTCAAGGTTTTACTGCTAACTTACAAAGCATTACATGGGCTTGCTTCTACCTATCTTTCCGATTTGGTCCTGCCGTACATACCTACATGTACGCTATTGTCACAAGACGCAGGCCTCTTTACTGTTCCTAGAATTTCTAAGAAAACAGCTGGAGGCAAGGCTTTCTCCTATAGAGCTCAATTTTTATGGAATGGTATGCCTATACATGTGAGAGTCGCAGACTCTGTCTCGACCTTTAACTCTTTATTGAAGACTCATCTCTTCAGTAGGTCCTATGATTGAGTGTAGTCTGGCCCAGGAGTGTGAAGGTGAACGGAAAGGCACTGGAGCAACGAACCACCCATGCTGTCTCTGCCTGGACGGTTCCCCTCTCTCCACTGGGAATCTCTGCCTCAAACCCTATTACAGGGGCTGAGTCACTGGCTTACTGGTGCTCTTCCATGCCGTCCCTAGGAGGGGTGCGTCCTCCTACACACTTCTCACATCAAGGAATCTCCCTCCTACACACTGCTGCAACGTGTCCATAAACTTGCCACCTAAAACACTGTAGTATTTTCGGAACAAAAGCTCTCACTGGATAACTTACACTTCCTAACTTGACCTTGTCGGGCAAAGGCTCTCCAAACAGCAGGCATCACGGACACCGGAAATCTTCAATTTCAACTGATCCTCCTCAACACCACCCCTGTTTTCACTCCTTTCAAAGGCACCCGTTTCTTGTCCCTAATCGCATGACCCGAAGCACCCATTCCTTCTGGACTGAAGTCTGGTTTATACTACGGGTGTGTTCGTAAATATAATCAGGAGTGCCAGAGTATGCTCTGGGTGTTGGTCAACTCAGAGCGTTGTCAGATTGACCTTTCGTAAATTGAGAGCGTTTAGAGAGCTCAATGGACACTCTGGTCGAGGAGTAGGGTTGATCCAAGCATTCTGTGCTAACAACAGCAGTCAAGCACCCAAGCTAACTGGCTAACGTTGGCTAGCTTGCTAGCTGCTTCCAGACACAAATGAGAGAACAGCTCACTCTGACCATTTTACTCACCCTAACAGAGCTGATTAGGCTGTTTTTATGTTATCCAGAGCATCGGTGACTGCAACTGTGCTGCTAGCAACAATTTCACTTTGCTTTTTTGCCAACGTTTACTGACACACTGACACTGACATAGTGTTCATATATTTATCAGTTATTCTGAACTCTGGCACACTCAGAGGAGAGTGCTCTGAAATTGGAGTAGATAGCCAGAGCGAATTTACCAGCTATGTCAATCAACAGTTGTCGCAGTGACATCATGAACCTTCTATTGAAATGGTTACTTGCATAATGGAGTCTTTTTTTGTTGTTAAGACATCTAGCTAGATAAACAATGAACCATAATCCCAACTCATGATGTTACTACCCTGCATGAATCTGCATTTAGAAAACCATCCAGGTTCAGTGTTGGCTAGCTAACATTAGGCTATAACTAGCAAAGGAAATGGCTCTGAGATACGAATAATATTACTACACAGATCATACAATTAACGTTAGCTAGCTGACCTAACAACAGCAGTCAAGCACCAAAGCTAACTGGCTAACATTGGCTAGCTTTCTAGCTACTTCTAGACACAAATGAGAGAACATCTTACTCTGACAATTTTACTCGCCCTAGCAGAGCTGGTTCTTACATCGGCATAACCATCAAACAGGCCTCCTGAGTGGTGCAGCGGTCTAAGGCGCTACATCGCAGTGCTTGAGGCATCACTACAGACACGGGTTCGATCCCGGGCTGTGTCGCATCCGGCCGCGATCGGGAGACCCATGAGGCGGAGCACAATTTTTTTGATGGTTATTCTTTTTTTTTTGTTACTACATGACTTGTTTCATGTGTTGTTTCATAGTTTGGATGTCTTCCCTATTATTCTACCGTGTAGAAAATAGTAAAAATAAAGAAAAACCTTTGAATAAGTAGGTGTGTCCAAACTCTTGACTGGTACTGTATAAGCAATTCAAGAGAACGTTCTCCACATTAAACAATAGGGAAAAAAAGAGAAGGCAAAACACTCCATGTCCTTCACCAACATGACTAGACAAATATTTTAATCTCATACGTCAAGTCTGCCAGTAAGAGGCAGGGGGACTTTTCCAAGGCACTTAACATAGCAAACAGTTAAAGTCACAGGCCGATCCAAGTAAGAAACAAAGTTACTAATATTGTACAGGCTGCTTTATGAGCTTGAACACGCAGCATGGTCAGCATCTGGCCTGACCGTCCGTCTACCACTCTTAGTGAGAGAAGGGTGCTACCATATTCTTCCCAGTTCTAACCGGATCCTGACTCAGCGACTACAAAGGCAGTGAGAGTAATGGGTGGGCCCCTGATTCACATATAATCTGGCCCCTCCATGTAGCCATAGGCCCCTTGAATCAGCCGGACCTTTGAGGTGTCATGAGTCTGGGGCTTGTGATGCGTCTGGTCTGGCTGAGGGGGGCAAGAGCCTGATTTTATAGAGTGTGAGTCGAGTTTAGGGGGTAAACACTGTGTGTGTGTGTGAGAGGTTTGGGGAGAGGGGGTAGGGCTTCCATTGGTTGACTTACGCATGGAAAATACAGTTATGATGTTTTCTCTTTTCCAATATGTATTTTAGTTAAAGGGTAGCCTTAACCTTAAGGGACACTCAAGTAAGAACACACACACACACTCCTGGTCCACCCTCACACATGCACCCACACAGGAATATCAAAACAAAGAACAGTTTATTAACATAAGACTGCATATGGGGCGTAGAAATCCCCTGATTGTGTGTGTGTGGAAGAAGCTTGTCACGAAGCCACTGGCTTTCAGAAACAGTTTTTTAAGCTGTCTGGGTTCCCTGCGCCGTCACACACCACACACAGCTGTGCAACAGAACGTTGCTTCCCCCTCCCCCACCCATCCCCTCTTACTCCCCACCCGCTGCCTCTCCTCTGCTCCACTCTCTCAATCCTCCACTCGGAAACAATGAGGCTACGCTAGTTTTTGGGGCTGCGCTGGCCTTTCCAGCAGATCTAATCCTTCCACTGCGTCTACTGTAAAGTGAAGTCATCTCGGTGTGGTCACCATCACTAAAAGGTCAGGGATTTAACAGGTTGGATAGATGGTTCATAAGGCTCTGTCTCTCTCATTCTCCACTCTGTATGCATTTGCATTAGTTTCTGCCTGACTTTGTGTGCCCGTTTATACTAGTAACTAACATTCCGCACTACTCCCAGACAGACCATATACCCCCATCCACCTCTTTCCTTATTAGGCGTTAATAGCTCATCTTAGGACAGAAGAGATTTAGATGATGACATTTTTACAACTAATGAAGGAAACAAGTGTTTGTGTTTGTTCATCGAGGAGATTTACCGAACAGTCCAGGGTGACTCACATAGCTCACATTTTTGAAGACAGTTGCATAAATACCAAGAAGCAATTTCAGTCTACAGCATTGCTGGTAACTAGCCCGTCTCCCAAACCGCTAAACCACACTCCTGTCCGAGTTATACACTTAACTCTGCTTATAAATAAACATTTAGCTGAAAAACGTTCATTATGATGTTTCTTCATTTGGGTCGGGTTTCTTCTGTGAAAAACGGCCAGTCAGACACACATTAGACGCGCCTCTCACTTCAACATAGTGGGAGTCTGAGAATACAATGTCTATTTTAGGTCAGGTGTATCCTAACCGGACTGCGAAATATAATCACAGCTAGTTTAAACGGATGGCCCATGGGCCAGGACACCCTGTACATATAAACATACTGACACCTCAGAAGAACAACTAATACAGTTGGCAAAGGGAATAATTATTATTATTCCACAAACGTACACTAGGTGGGCTTAAAGTTTTAACATAGTCACTGTACATTTCCACAGCGAGGCTCATAGAGGACATTGAGGTGGCCCTGGAGATACAGAACTTGAGTTCAAGTTCAAGTCCAAATTACGTCCACATATCAGTTAATACAAAACTGAAATCCAGTATATTCATAAATTGGACAGCCACGGGACCTATACTGAGCCTGAACCTACTCTCACTACTCATCTTGCTTCAACAAACCTCTACTCCACACTCACACTCAACATGCCCTCACTTTCTCTTTCCAGCTACCTCTTCCCATTTATGTCTCTCTCAGGATGAAGAGATTGCCTGGTCCCAGATCTGTTTGTGCTGTATAGCCAACTCCTAAGACCAACCATGGGAGTTGGCTATACAGCACAAACAGGTCTGGGACCAGGCTAGTGGAGAGATATGAGAGACTTTGACAGTGTCTGGCCAGGCCCAGTAACGGTCAAACCTTATCCACGGGCTCTCCCATGCGTCTGGAAGGAGGAAGGGAGAATTACGCCGCACTAGAGGAGCACACATCTGGTGAAAGACTTACTCATCACTTTCTCAGGGTGAATAAAACTCTAACCCCCCCCCCATGCCACTGTCACCACCACCTCATCCCAGTTCGTTGGGGATTTGATTTTAATGGGGTCTGCTCAACGCCCCCGCCGCGACGGTGAGGAATGCCGTAACTTGAGTGTTGCTGGACTCTCAGCATCCTTCTCCCGGTTATATCTCCCCTGGCGTGGAGACGGAGCGAACCAATCCATCACACATGGCCGTGGCCCTTCCGTGCCATCACACACACGCTGAGCATAATAATAATGATAATAATAAAAATCGTCATCATTCAACTCTGTACTGTGTCTACTCCATCTTGTACAAAGTACAATAAAAGGTGTTATGGGAACTATAACAGATACCTCACCTCCACATAACCTGCTGTCTCCCCGTGCTCTCACACACACAAACCTACGCACGCACGCACGCACGCACGCACGCACGCACGCACGCACGCACGCACGCACGCACGCACGCACGCACGCACACACAGACACACACACACACACACACACACACACACACACACACACACACACACACACACACACACACACACACACACACAGACACACACACACACACACACACACACACACACACACACACACACACACACACACACACATGCCACCATCCTTCTCACCCCCACCCTCCTCTCAGCAACAGGGTGTCACACTCAGGCAGCTGTAGCCTCTGGCTGGCTTGAGGACCTCCTGTCTTTTGCCGTCTGACATGATACGGCCAGCGCTACATTGAGCTGCTCTATTGGCCCATCACTGTCCACGGAGGACGAAGTCTCTTCTCGAGACTCTGAGGCAGTAAATTTGTCAGGAGCGGAACGATGTGCTGGATTCACCTATTACGTGTTTCATAAAGTTGCAGAGGTCCTGCAGCTACAGCTCAGAGTGGAAGGAAATGACCCCTAACCTTTACAAGAGACAGTGGCGGACAGCAGCCAAACTGCGAGAGAGAGAGAGAAATTAGAAAAAGTGAGGGAAGTAAAGAACGAGGCAGGAAGGGAAGAAAGAAGGCAGGCAGGTTGATGGAGAGGGAGAAATAGAGAGAGGGGGAGAAAGAGATGGATACATAGAGTGGGAGAGTAAACTTAAAGGAGAAGGAATGAGTATGTGGTTGAAGGTACATCATATGTCCACAAGAGGGAGTAGTGCCATTAGGACATATACATCATCCTTCAGTTAGTTTAGAAGATAGATATTACAATACACACTACAGTAGGATATTAAAGTGTTCAACTGTAATGTAACACTAAACAAATACAAATGTTAACCTGCTCACAATTTTCCACATAGTTTAGAGCTGCGTAAAGGTCTAGAACTACAATTAAATTGAATGCAGTACATGTAATCAAAGTCTTTGACCATTAGAAACAAAAACAAACATTTTGGAGCATACTGTTAGCTCTCGAAGTGATCCAAAAAACGGTTTATTCAGAGTTTTCACATAGCCTTAGTTAACATGAACTATTCAGATGCTAATTTGATCATAACACAAGATGGTGAGTCATCGTAGCCAGTCACTTTCCAGAGCTGTTACAACTGCAAGTAAATTTCCATTGATCAAGATCAATGTCTTATTTGATAATATACTAGGGATGACTTTGCATGACTTGGAGTAGATTTTTGGATACACGGACGACTCACACTAGCCTTCTGCTTTGCCTTTGATGATGTCACGCCGAAGAGTCGGAGTCTGTCTATGTCACTGAGAATCCCAGACGTCTGACCTCAACTTATTAAAACAGGAAGTTGACCCTGCGGTCACTTCCTGGTGAATCGGCAGATGAGGCAAATGTCATGATATTGTAAGGAAAAAACTGAACCCAATCATCCCATTCATGTTGAACTGACGAGAAAAACATGAAATACAATGACACAACAAACAGCCATCTAAAAAAAACATGGATTGATGCATTGTGGGGTTAGAGTGTTTTGCCTGGGGCTTACCAGTGACCACAAATGTACATTCCTTTAAACAAAGCCCTAATATGGTATGCTATCTAACCCTTGCAACCAGACAAGGCAATCATGTCCATCTTCAAAATGAGTTGAATGAATCTTTAGCGTCTAAGACGTTGGGAGAGGGGGGGGGGTGGGGGGGTGCTAAGCTGACAAATGGAATTGTTTTAAGCTCATACTATGGATCATTTAGCTATTTCATTTAGAATTGAATGGGATCAATCGACTCTAGTTTTTTTTATACATGTAAAAAAAATAACAAATATTTCCTGATCTTTCTTATATCTCTCCGATATAGGACAGACACAGAACACACTTCCTTTTTTATTTTTTGAGGGACTATCTGTTGTTCCATGTAGTGAATCTGTTATTCAATGCATTTGTATGGGCAAGTAGAAGTAAGACCAAATACACATTTAATCAAATCATTTTTTATATATTTTTTTGATACTTCAAGGTATATTACAATTCAAAATCAAATAGCTAAATGATCCTTGGTATGACCTTCTTAAAACAATTCCAAATAGCTTAGTAGAACCCCCCACCCCCGACTTAGACAGGGCTTAGACTGTAATGGGTTAAAGTGTTTCAACTTGTCACACACTCTAAACACATGCATACAAGCCATATCAGAACTTCTTATTGTACATCACTACAAACCAATGTCTACAATTCTATAAGACAAATAATTCAACAACCATGTGGTTGAATTTAACAGAAGTGAGAGGGGAATGAGCAACAAAGGATAAAGAAACATGTTCAAAAAATGTGAAAGAAAAGGTTTGCAAGCCTTCCACTGTGAGACACACAGCACAACCCCAAATAAATAAATAAAGGCTAAGTTAGTGAAACACATGAGTCAGAAGTAGTGAGTTAGTAAAGGGTGGGATCAGGAGGGAGGAGGGAGGTATAATTACAGTAAGACACAGGGAGAGGTACAGAAGGAAAGAGAGAAAGAGAGAGAGAGACAGCAAAGAGAGCCCTGCCCACTCTCTCAAAACCATTCAACTTGTGCACAGTGAGCACTCACAGACTTCTACAGAGAACTACGCTTCCCTGGGGTAACCTTCTGAAGACGACTGACCTTCCCACACAAAACCTCCCAAGGATCAGACATCATCTCCACTCCAGCACTGGCAAGACCATCTTCTGTCCACACCTCTCCTTCTTCAGCCATCTCTCCTTTTTAAACACAAGGATTATTCTTTTTTGTTCTCACTTTTAGGTGTCACTTTTTAAACTTTTATTCCAAGTCTTACAGTGCTGCCTACATTTATTTGTCCAGAGCTTACCTTGTCTGGAGGAGTTTTTTAAATCTCTTTTGGTAGAAGGACTGATAGTTTTCCCCACTCTCGTCTTTTCACCTACCAGTTGGTGCTCGCTGCGCTGCTCTCTACGTTGTCCCGGCAGCAGACCTGTCTAGTCCAGGATGTCTCCTTTGCCCCTGCTGAGTGGGATGTTGCTGCTCTTTGCCCATAGCTGTGGCGGGGCCGGCTCTTTGTCCGTGGCGATGGGTGGTGGCCAGACGCCACCACAGACCCAGTCCCAGCTGGTGCCAGAGGATACTGACTGCCCGTCCTGCGCCCTGGCGCGGCTCAACGAGGAGGAGGATGGCAGCAAACCCGAGGTGGTGGAGGCGGTGAAGAGGCACATCCTCAACATGCTGCACCTGCAGGTGCGGCCCAATGTCACGCACCCGGTGCCCCGCGCTGCTCTGCTCAATGCCATCCGCAAGCTGCACGTGGGAAGAGTGGCCGAGGACGGCAGCGTCCAGATCGAGGATGGGGGCCACGGGCGCCCCAATGCCGCCGACATGGTCGAGACGACTGAGATCCTTACCTTCGCAGAGGCCGGTGAGTGCCACAGGTGTGTGAGTGGGGGGGTGATCGAGCATGAATATGTGTGAAAAGAGAAAAAGAGAGAGAGCGATAGAGCAACAAGAAAGGTCCTTGTCTAAGGATGCAAGAACAGCAAGGCAGCCTTGCTAAACGCTACTAAGGCTATAGGACTGTAACCCAGTTCGGCAGGTTTGCAGACCTAAATCTTTGAAACGACAGGCTCTCGACCTGCTTAATTCCACCTGTGTGATAGAACAGTTTAACCTGTTGACTCTACCCAGAGAGCTGCCCCCACCCCCACACCTTCCCCTGCCACCCCTCCCTTAAGGGTCCCTAATGACCCCCTGCTGCTTTTAAGAACACACAATTACCTGCTTAGAAAGCTCCCAGGCTTGTGTCCCTTAGCTCCCGTGTGAAGTTATTCAGAGTAGCGCAGTAGCAGTCGCCGGGAGACCGAATTAGTGTTTTTCTCAGAAATAGCAGCGACAACGAATAGAGAGAGAGAGAACGAGAGAGAGAGTTATTTAAAAAATAAAAAAAGTCTCCTCAGGTTAAAGAAAAAATACTCTTATCCAGTAGGCTCTTCCTCTATATGACTCACCTCGGTTTCTTCTTCTACAGGCGGGTTTAAAGCCTGCTGTCGAGTGTTGAGTGGTGTGCTCAAAGGTGCTGTCAAACCTATGATGTGTAGGGAGATCTGAGTCTGACTTTGATAGCCCAGGAGGGGAACATGGAATATAGAAAAAGCTGAACTGTGTCGGCACGAGAACAATGTTCCCTTTTCCTCCCATAGCAAATTATGACTGCCATTGAAGGTGTAGAACATTTTACAGTACAGTATTTTGGAAAGGGCTATTCATAAATACAGTACTGTGGTAATTGGTGAGGTGATCTTGAGTGCTCCCGGATCTCTGTTGCAGCAAAGGGGGGAGAGAGAAGTGCTTCAATTAGAGTGTAAAGGTTGTGTACTCCAAGTCATGACTGGCATTTGCAGTGAGTTCACAAGGACTTGACAGATTACGTTTAGCGAACTCCTGCAGTAGGCCTACTCACACTCACACAACTTATGTTTAAAACCAATGGTCAGACACACAGTGAAGGAAATGAGAATGTCCTTCATTGTGTGATGTCAAGTTGCTGTTCCTGTTATGCGGTAAAAACAAACAAACAAGCGGGTAAAAGCAAAGAATTCGAGAAAAACAATGTATATTTTCAACGTAGGCTCTTCCTCTATATGGGTAGTTAGACCCAACTTTCCAACCTGTCAATTAGGAATTCTCAAAAAATTCATTTTCGAGTATGCATTTTACAGTACAATTTGAAAGAGTTGTGAAGTAGCTATAACATGGCATTGAAAACAACAATTTTTATGTCAGAGTTGGGGGAAATAACCATTATTTTTTAAATGTATTGATTGATGCATGTATTGAGGTTGAGGAAACTGAATCAAGTTAAAAAATTAAACAGTTTAGCTCACTTCATTAGAAAATGCTAGCATGCTCATTACTGGAGCCAGGTTCCCTCCCTGACGTTCTCAACAGCATACACTTGAAATAAATGAACAGTTGAACCATTTAGGAAAACCTATGTGAGAGTATACACTATAATAAAAAAAATGTTGATTAAACATGCAATTGTAAGGCATCCATCTGCAATAGGATTATGAGTTTGCTCAACTAAAATGTCAACACACAAATTTTTCTAACAGTGTGTCACCATAAATACCACGCCTCAAGCTTACATCAATACGACAAAGACAGACCAAATATTATTTTACCAAACCCTTAGCATATAGATCAGGAAGCCGACAAAAATATACACTACCGGTCAAAAGTTTTAGAACACCTACTCATTCAAGGGTTTTTCTTTATTTGTACTATTTTTCTACATTGTAGAATAATAGTGAAGACATCAAAACTATGAAATTACACAGATGGAATCATCTAGTAACCAAAAAAAGTGTTAAACGATTCCAAAAACATGTTATATTTGAGATTCTTCAAATAGACACCCTTTGCCTTGACTACAGCTTTGTACACTCTTGGCATTCTCTCAGCCAGCTTCACCTGGAATGCTTTTCCAACAGTCTTGAAGGAGTTCCCACATATGCTGAGCACTTGTTGGCTGCTTTTCCTTCACTCTGAGGTTCGACTCATCCCAAACCATCTCAATTTGGTTGAGGTCTTTGGATTGTGGAGGCCAGGTCATCGGATGCAGGACTCCATCACTCTCCTTCTTGGTAAAATAGCCCTTACACAGCCTGGAGAGGTGTTGGGTCATTGTCCTGTTGAAAAACAAATGATTGTCCCACTAAGCCCAAACCAGATGGGATGGCGTATCGCTGCAGAATGCTGTGGTAGCCATGCTAGTTAAGTGTGCCTTGAATTCTAAATAAATCACTGACTGTGTCACCAGCAAAGCACCCCCACACCATAACACCTCCTTATGGTAGGAAATACACATGCACATCCATACACATCCATTCACACACACCACGTCTCACAAAGACACTGTGGTTGGAACCAAAAAACTCCAATTTGTTTTTTGGCCCAAGCAAGTCTCTTCTTGCTATTTGTGCCTTTGGTAATGGTTTCTTTGCAGCAATTCGGCCATGAAGGCCGAATCTCATCCAAACAGTTGATGTTGAGATGTGTCTGTTACTTGAACTCTGTGAAGCATTTATTTGGGCTGCAATTTCTGAGGCTGGTAACTCTAATGAACTTATCCTCTGCAGCAGAGGTAACTCTGGGTCTTCCATTCTAGTGGCGGTCCTCATGAGAGCCAGTTTCATCATAGCGCTTGATGGTTTTTGCAACTGCACTTGAAGAAACTTTCAAAATTCTTGAAATTTTCCGTATTGACTGACCTTCATGTCTTAAAATAATGATGGACTGTCGTTCTCTTTGCTTTTTTGAGCTGTTATTGCCATAATTTGGACTTTGTCTTTTACCAAATAGGGCTATCTTCTGTATACCCCCCTACCTTGTCGCAACACAACTGATTGGCTCAAACGCATTAAGAAGGAAATACATTTTAACAAGGCACGTCTGTTAATTAAAATGCATTCCAGGTGAGTACCTCATGAAGCTGGTTGAGAGAATGCCAAGGGTGTGCAAAGCTGTCGTCAAGGCAAAGGGTGGCTATTTGAAGAATCTCAAATATAAATTATATTATGATTCGTAAAACACTTTTTGATTACTACATGATTCCATTTGTGCTATTTTATAGTTTTGATGTCTTCACTATTGAAAATAAAGAAAAACCCTTGAATGAGTAGGTGTTTTAAAACTTTTGACCGGTAGTGTATGTGACATTTGTAATTGAAAACATGTGTGTCCATAGTGTTCATGAGTTTCTAGTCCATAGACCACATGGTTCAATAGAAAATATCCCAATTAATAATAAAAGCCTCTTATCAAGCATCTTATCAAGTGTGATGGTTCTATGTTTAACCATAATACCTCAAAGAACCCTTTGAGGCCTTCAATAGTTCTTTGCAGTTCAGAAAAGGGTTCTTTCCCCTTTAAGTCATTATAATAAAAATGTAGAAGCGGTGGCTCATTTTAATATTTTGTGGCATGGTTTTCTCACAGCTCTATTTGTCGAAAGACTCACGTATGGCTTTGCGTCAATTGAGAGCTGAAGTCTAGTTTAATGGTTCTCAAACTTCTCCTCAGGGACGCCCAGCCATTCCAAAGCTAGCACAACTGATTTGAACTTGTCAATTAACAGAATAATAAAACCTATGGATTTTTAACAATGTCATATGGCTAACCAAAAAGAAAAGAAACTATATGTTTCTTCAAACGGTAATTTCGATAACTTTAGGAATGGGATCTTTATAGCACCATGAAGGTTCCATTTAGAACCTTATGAGCATGGTTCTTTATAGAACCTTTAGAAGGCTATTTATAGCAGCAAAAGGGGTTACAAGCCAAATAACCCTTATTTGGCACTATATAGAACCAGTTGTTTTTAGTGCGTAATAAATTATTCTCTGAATTCAATTTGTGATGAGAATTTGACGTGGCCTGACATTTAGTCACATTATCATTATTCAGAGTTGTTTCGACATCAGAGGGCTACTAAAGAAATCTCCTGTGTGGGACTCCTGTGTGGATCACTATTGAGTTCCACATTCACATTCGCTGTACTTGTTGGCTTATATATATATAAAAAAAACACAATAGTCCCTTTTACTCTAAATAGGCATTTGAATGAACTTTAGATTAAAAAGGAAGAGTGGCACTTCTGCTTGGGGGTCTTTAATAATAAATACAAATAACTAGGGTAAATTAACCACGCAGCAGGGACATTCTGCTGCATATAATTGCTTCATTCAACGGAATATGGGGCCCAATAATTATTTTGGGCTGTTGGGACAGTATCTCATGAAAGAGCCTTGCTCACTGTGTGGAAAGTGTTGAGTGCTGGTAGTGCCAATGTCCTCCGCAGTCTGTGCCTACTCTCCCCTTCAACCCCCCTACCCATGGAGTAAAGCAATTAATTAAACACATCATCAGTGAAATTCCCATGTCCACATTTATATCCACATTTATCTTCTGGTAGCTGTGTCTCCTTAAATCGCACAGCTGTCTCCGGACACCTTGATTTGGCTACATAGACTAACTATAGTGACTGCTAAGATTTGGTAGGGATTTAAGAACAGAAGCACACTTTCTCATGAGACTGAATATGATCAACATGTACATTTGTATGTGAAACAGTTCTTTTCTGCCTATTTGGTGTCAGTTAACTAATAGTTCCATTAAAATGCCCTCATCAGTCATGTATTTTACGTATTCAGCACTGCTATCAGTTATCAAGCTCAAGGACTCCTCTCACAAGGACTTGAGGCTGAGAGGTCACATTCCACATCAGTTACAAAAGAGTCTCACCTCCTAACCATGTCTCTCCAATAATAGTTAATTACTTTTAGATTGTGGTACAAAATAGCAGTCAATGGAACATTTTTGTACTGTAGCCTAAATTGGCAAGTCTCTTTTTTGTCTTGTTAACCTGCATGGTTGAGAGGTTTAACTACTGTTTGATGTTGTCTCATCTCTCCATTTGGTATATATGCAATGAACCCTCAGTGCTGCTAAAAGCAAAAGACAAAAAATACATTTGCTGTTTTTTCCTCAATGCTGCCACTACCATTCATTCTTGTGCCGTGGCCAGAGCAATTAAATATGTTTTGGAATGTGATGCCAAAGCTCTTGACATCACCAACGGAGTCTCTTTTCTGATATCTACAAATGAATATTATGCTGCCAAGGCCTACTCCAAAAGGGCGTCAAGAAAGTGTCCCGACATCGAGTCAGAGGAAACCTTTATGGTTCATAGAGACTATTCTAGCTCCTATAACAAAGCCCAGACAAACAGAAAAGAAACAGCAGCCAGTGGTTTCAGGCAATAGTAAAAAGCAAGGGGAAAAATTTGATAAAACTTTGTAAATACTTTCAGATATATCTGGGCTGGTCAAATAAAAATAAACCGACTGGTGGATGATGCCTTTGGGATCCGGCTAGGAGTCCGGTGTTCTGTTGAGTTGTGTAGCTTTTCAAGCAGGATAGGAGGGCACCCACGTTCCTATGAAGGCCATGGTGCCTCACTGAGAGGGAGACAACTACAAGCCTTGGGCAGGTCTCATTGACTGGCATGTAATTCATATTGGCCCAATCACTCCTCACCTCACCTCTCCACTATGACAGCCCATGTGTGGCAAGGTTTCTTCTTGCACACTACCAACACCACAGTATTTATTGGCTTGATTCAGCCACTAACATCTGTAAACAGATATTGACCAGCTACAGAGTAAGCAGGAGAGAAGGATAGGATCAGGTTTACAGGTTAGCCAGAGCTTAGTCAGATCTATTGTATCTTCACATTAAGTCATATGTTGTGACTGAACACTCTTCTGGTCAAATGTGTGACACGATTGCAAATCATTAGGTGCTTCTCCATCTCCTTCTCTAATTACTGTTGTCATCGGAAATTTGAAAAGAGGATTTGAATGGAATATTCTTGGCATAGACCAAATAACGTATTTTTGGGGGGGATTACAACCCTAATTTAATTAATTACAACCTGGCATTAATAAAGAGCAGCTAGATAGACATAAAGTCTCTCACTCTCCCAGTCTCCAAAGGTTAGGAGTCTGAGGAGGCTGTATTTCTCCCGACTTTGCTCATTGTTCTTGGGAGTGCCTTGGCCTGTGATGCCTGGACTGCGGTGACTCAGAGCGACTGCTGCACATCTTCCTGGGCTTGGGTGTCTAATTGTGTGTACAGGGTCATAAATCAAGCCCACCGCTGGTTCATCTCCTTCCAAAGAGGCCAGCACAGAGTGTTTTTGCAAGTGAGATAGTGGAGTGTGAGATGGAGAGGCTGAGAGTCAAAGGGGTTACATGACTGATTGCACCACTGACCTTTGCAATTTCTGTGGTCAGTCGGTGGTCAGTTGATCGACTCGGCTAAGATGGAACGTATCGTAAATGTTAGTTGGACTTTTTTCCAAAGGGTTCAATGTGTATGCAGATGCATTCTGTTAACCTTGCAGTAGTGCGTAGGGAATGCTATTGGAATGATTTCAGGTACACATGAGATAGCTTGTAACTTTTTTTATCAGTCTGTTAAAAGACAATAGCCATGAGCCCTACAATGTTTTACAAGCATTCTTAAAATGTAACTGCTTCAATTTGGTGGCGATAGCATCTAACGTACATCCTAATGACATTCATAGAACACTGGGTTCTTTGCACAATGGCTCTCCAACATTGCTGTCATTGTCAGGGAACATTCCTGGAATGTCTTGAGACCCACATATGGTTGTGTTAGAGCAGGCCCCATTCAAGAGAAGGTGCACCATTCAAGAGAAATCAACTTGGGAAGAATAAGGTGATCGGCACTTTCAGAGAAAAATGCTACAATTCTGTTATCATTATGATGATATTTTTCAAGAAATGCATTGAAACTATTTCTTAACAAGATAAGTCAACAACAACAAAACGTGGTTATATATGATGCTGTCCAGGATACAGTAAGCCATAATATTTTTGTGCTTGATTTATCAAACCAGAACTCATTCAAAGTTGCAACAGGCAAAGAGGCAAATATGAAAAAGACACATTTTTCAAAGAGTACTCTGTTTAGTCTACTCTGAAAGTAGGTCTACTAACTAGTGGACTGAGAGTTGGCAGGTATTAAAGCTGCTACAACTACCTCCAATACAACTGGCAGGTCACAGGTTGCATAAAAATCTGATACATTTTGTTCAAGTGAATCTCTAGGCAATTTCGTTCAAGTCCTATCAAATTAGGCAATCAACCTGTATAAATTAATTGCAATTTCCCTTAAATTGGTAAACAATAAACACCCCAAGAGTGTGTTATAGTGTTATCCTTCTTGTTATTGAAGTGTTGCCTCAGTGGTAGAGTATTAGGGCTCCATACAATATGACTGGAACCTCTCGGGAGAGATCAAAGGCCATTAGCCCTCCAAAGCTAAACTGGATTAAGCGTGAGCATATTGATTACATTAATTAGGACAGTATTTGGATAGAACAGGAACCCACCACTAATGCTCCTAAGCTGTCAGGTAATTCGGGCTCACCCCCCACTCCCTATTCTTTTTTGAAGATACGCAATGGGGGAGGTAAAATTTTGAAAATGTCATTTTCAATTTTGTGTGCAGGACAGCTGTGCAAACTGTCCTTCTCATTGGCTAAATTAGTGTTTATTGTTCAGGAGTTATTGTACCGCTCTTTAGTTGATTCCAATTATTTTCTCACAAATTATTTCAGGAACCATGTTGGGCAGCGATGCACTCAAACAAACGCTCTTCTCAGGGCAGGTTTTCTTTGGGTTAGGGCCCCCTTGGGTTTCTACAGTCCCATTCTTTAGCCCCAGTGCAGGATTACGGAAGAACAATGACGGAGCCACCACTGGCAAAGCCAATTATTTTTTGCCTGTGTTTGTGATGCAGCGGCTGTGTTTGGACAGATGGGTTTGGGCACAAAGAGCCACAGCACATTCTCCAGTGTTAAATCAACACTGAGTGTTAAATTTAACACTGGTCCAGTGCCTATACGGGTCCACACTTTTCAGTGTTAAATTAACATACTGCTTAATGTAAAGCCTTATTTGCATATTTCCCAGAGTGTCTTGCCTTTTGAGTGAATTGTAGAGTTTACTACCCATGAATGTATTTGTTAGTGACAGAGACATGGTTGTTACATTTATCCCTTAACAATCCTGTGGCATTCACCAAGTGAGATCTTAAGCCAATAGGTTATCATTAAAATTGAATTCTTTAACACAATAAAACACATATTTCATACAGCAGCCTGAAATGCATGGTTTACAGGCCACATCAGTCATGCAAGTCACTTTATGATGTCTTGAAAATTGATGTGTAATTCCTATTGGAATCCAGCCCACAGTGGGGATATTCAACAGTTGGGATTTTTATTCACCTGCAACCTGCATTCAGAATGACTGCCTGGTTGGAAAGATGAATATATGAGACTAACTACCTAAACCATCTAAACTGGAACAGCTAAATTCAGTAACGAGTACAATGAGTGGAAGTAACATATTGGAAGAGTTTAGAAAAATGTATGTTATTTATAATTGAGTAGCATAAGATTAATTAATCGTTCGATGTACATGCAATAACATACAGCACCAGTCAAAAGTTTGGACACACCTACTCATTCAAGGGTTTATCTTTATTTTTATTATTTTTCTACGTTGTAGAATAATAGTGAAGACATAGAAACAATGAAATAACACATATGGAATCATGAAAAATAATGTTCAGCAAGCTATTCTTGTCTAGCTTTTCCTGCATGGGACTCCAAGACCTAAGGAGCGTTTTTTAAGGAGAGGCCAGCGGAGCACAGATGCTTGAGTATTGGGCAAGAGACAAAGGCTATAAGTTAAAAGCTTATTATGCATAACCCATCATTAATTAGCTAAAAATAAGGGTAATACTGCATTGAATGTATTACCTGAAAGAGGTAGGCTAGGACATCTATATATCAGGCTATACAGTATTTCAATCTACAACAGGATTATCTATTTTGGATGCAATTTGAATGGAGTTGATGGAGAGAGAGAAAAACTGCGAGAGTGTTCACGCATGCACTGATTTAAAGCAACAATATCCTTCGAGTGGTAAGCTGTTTTAAAACTCTGCAGGTGCAATTAAAAAACAAGGTGACCCCCGAAAGCCAGATGGAGATGAGTAAATTAGACGTGCGTTCTGTCTTTATATTGCTGTAGCATAGGCTATGCTGCAGCAAATGTAGGCCTACCAGTCTCAGGAAAAAACATTACGATGATGAGATGATACTGTAGGTCTACATGCACTGTGAACTGCGCTCCATACTGAGCTGGGCTGTCTGTACCCATCCTGAGCGTTGATTCATCATTCAGATTCATCAGGCCGTAGAGAAGCCAAATTTAGACATCACATACAATCGAACAGTTCCATTTCACGCCATGCCGTTCATATAAATAAAATGATTATAATTTACTGGTTTCTCGCAGTTATTTATCCCGGGAAATGGGAGTGTAACCGGGTTCCCGCCATTCACCCCTAACCCAGAGCCAAATATAATATCAAGACAGTGAGCTTTATGCATTGTTAAGACATCACTTTGTAAAGATTTTCCTCCGTAATTGGAAAAGATTAGCTTAGGCATTCAAAATGATCTGTTAGGAGAAGCTTTCCAGAGGCGTGCTTGTGCTTAGGTCCCTGGACATAAGTCAGTTTTGAGCCAGAGCTGGTAGATTTGGTTCACCAGCAGGCCTCCCACAGTGGCACGAGAAGACATGTCGCCACATCACAAGAGAAGTCACATCTGCCTGTGAAAACTGTAGTTATTATGGGTAATAACTGAAATCCTTCAACCTCTTGCTGTATCTCTCTGTAATACTATTGTGTACTTTACAGTATGCTGGCTGCCACCAGTAAAGGTGACACAAAGAGATTATGCAGCGTTGTTTTAGGAAGAGGTGAACAGTATGTGATGGACAGTACTGTTGTGTTGTGTCTTGCTGTGTGCTTGTGAATGTGTGTGTGTGTGTGTGTGCAGTGAGTGAGTGAGTGTATACACTTCGCAAAACATGTTTGCATGTTGTACCCTAAATGTACCATTCTACTGTCTCTCCTGTAAACACATTTCACTTTAATGTTAGCAAAGGACATTACAGATTATTTTCAAACTGATATGCCCTCAATTAACAATGATGAACTGAATAAAGCAAATTTGGAAAAAGGGAAACAGACTAGAACCTTACTATGCGTGAAGTCATGTCACTGAAGTCATTAAATAAGTCATTAAATATAGAGACAGGCAAAAAATAAGGGCCTATTTTAAATAATTAAATAAAGGTGAAATAAATGAATTAAATAAATGTCAAGTAAGGAATTCTAATGATATGTGTGCCATCTCTAAAGTGACTCAGTCTGATTGATGTGGCCCTATCACGCCCCACCAGACTCAGATGTGGCCGGTGCAGTCCAAGAATCAGAGAGCAAAGCCTTTACTTACACTGAAATGAGCTCAGACTTCGTTACAATGCTTTACTAATCGAATTCTCCAATCCTCTCTCTATTCTCCTCCTCTCTAGGCGACTCCCAGGGTGCGGTCAACTTCCTCATTTCCAAGGAGGGCGGTGAGCTGTCTCTGGTGGAGCAGGCTAATGTATGGATCTTCCTCCGGCTGGCCAAGACCAATCGCAGCCGTGCCAAGGTCACTATACGCCTGTTGCAGCAGCACCATGGCGGAGACGGCCATGAAGAGTCTGTGCCACTGGCCGAGAAGGCAGTGGACACGCGGCGCAGTGGCTGGCACACTTTTCCCGTGTCAGCCAGCGTCCAGGCTCTGTTGAAGGGCGGCGGCAGCATGCTCAGTGTGAAGATCTCCTGCCCGCTGTGCGCCAATGCTGGCGCCACACCCATCCTGGTGTCGACCGGCGGCAACCAGGAGCGTGAGCAGTCCCACCGGCCCTTCCTCATGGCGGTAGTGCAGCAGGGCGAGGGCGGCGAGCCACGGCGACGCCACAAAAGGGGCCTGGAATGCGACGGCAAGGTGCGTGCTTGCTGCAAGCGCCAGTTCTATGTCAATTTCAAGGACATTGGCTGGAGCGACTGGATCATAGCACCGGGGGGCTACCACGCCAACTACTGTGAGGGCGACTGCCCCAGCCACGTGGCTAGCATCACAGGCTCCTCGCTGTCCTTCCACTCCACCGTCATCAATCACTACCGCATACGGGGCTACGCGCCCTTCCAGAATATTAAGTCATGCTGCGTGCCCACGAGGCTACGCGCCATGTCTATGCTCTACTACAATGAGGAGCAAAAGATCGTCAAAAAGGACATCCAGAACATGGTTGTAGAGGAGTGTGGCTGCTCGTAAAAGCCTGGCGGAGCTGGTGGGGCTGGGAAGTTGGTCTCATGCCCAGAGAGACAGAACTAAACGGAAGAGGCCCTTTATCTCTCTCTCTCTTGCGTGCAAGACACTTGTCAAGACCGATTCCTATTTGGACTCAATGACTGGCTTGTTCTCCGTCGTTGGCAAGTCCAGGGGGTATCTATAACTCAGAGAAATCTCTGTGGCACTTTCAAAAAAAAAATACATAATATCTAATATATTTTTGTTACAAAACAAAGGGAGGGAGGTGAGAGGATATTTATGTGACCCAGATGCGGTGTAGTTGCTCCTTTCATGTACTGCAAGATGAGAGACCATGCGAATGAGGTGCCTGAAAAATATACAGTTGAAGTCGGAAGTTTACATACACCTTAGCCAAATACATTTAAACTCAGGTTTTCACAATTCCTGACATTTAATCCTGGTAAATATTCCCTGTTTTAGGTCAGTTAGGATCACCACTTTATTTTAAGAATGTGAAATGTCAGAATAATAGCAGAGAGAATGATTTATTTCAGCTTTTATTTCTTTCATTACATTCCCAGTGGGTCAGAAGTTTACATACACTCAATTAGTATTTGGTAGCGTTGCCTTTAAATTGTTTAACTTGGGTCTAACATTTCGGGTAGCCTTCCACAAGCTTCCCACAATAAGTTGGGGGAATTGTGGTCCACCGCACCAAAGTACGTTCATCTCTAGGAGACAGAACACGTCTCATTCCTGAGCGGTATGACGGCTGCGTGGTCCCATGGTGTTTATACTTGCGTACTATTTTGTACAGATGAACGTGGTACCTTCAGGCGTTTGGAAATTGCTCCCAAGGATGAACCAGACTTGTGGAGGTCTACCATTTATTTTCTGAGGTCTTGGCTGATTTCATTTGATTTTCCCATGATGTCAAGCAAAGAGGCACTGAGTTTGAAGGTAGGCCTTGAAATACATCCACAGGTACACCCCCAATTGACTCAAATTATGTCAAATAGCCTATTAGAAGCTTCTAAAGCCATGACATAATTTTCTGGAATTTCCCAAGCTGTTTAAAGGCACAGTCAACTTAGTGTATGTAAACTTCTGACCCACTGGAATTGTGAAACAGTGAATTATAAATGAAATAATCTGTCTGTAAACAATTGTTGGAAAAATTACTTGTGTCATGCACAAAGTAGATGTCCTAGCCCACTTGCCAAAACTATAGTTTGTTCACAAGAAATTTGTGGAGTGGTTGAAAAACGAGTTTTAATGACTCCAACCTAAGTGTATGTACATTTCCGACTTCAACTGTACAAACTATGCAACTTGTCAAGTATTACAATCCATATTTTCTTTTGCCTGTTTCATTTTCTCAACTGTTACCTTTTTCAAAACTAAAAAAGAGGAAGACTTTTTTGAGTGTGCGTGCGTGTATGCGTTCATGGTGTGTACGTGCTTGTGTGTGTGAGTGTGTGTTGTTGAGAGATACTTGAAAGAAACACATTGGACCAGATGCTGGAACCAAACATTTCTCTATGTATAATTATTATAATTTGCTATTGATAATAATATTATTGTTTGTTGTTTTTGTTACATTTTTGTTGAAAAACGTTACGAATGTTTTCAGTTTGCACTATACCAACATTCTGATCAGCCTAGTCACAAATATCAATGGTATTCTAAGAGAGGTTAAAAAGCACTTATGAATCAAAACATCTATAGAGCACGTGAGTTTAAAACAGACATAACGAGAAAAAAAGACGAGTAGATATAATTTTAGTACACATAGATGTATTATTACAGCATTTTTTGACCACCAAAGAGTTTGTGTAAGTATTGCCAACCATCATTGTGAGGCTGTTACAGATCGCATTAGCGTAGCCTAGCATCAGTGCCCAAACATTCCTTCTGCTCCTGCACAATGACTTCATTTCCCATAATGCTTCACTCTAACCTATACTTTTCACAATACTATCTTGTTGGAGAGTGGCATATTATTGTGTTATTATTGTATTATTATTTGATTATTATTGTAAAAGCACTTACTGTAGGCCAATTTGTCATGTTTTGGCAGAAAATGAATGTCTCCATTGAATTTGGAAGTCTGAAATATGTTTCCTGGAATTCTAGTTAAAATAGTTTCATATTTAAAAATATCTCGCCAAATATTGGAGGTCCCATCTTACATCAAGCAAACGTTTTTAGGCTGTTTGGAGAGTTGGTTTCCTTCGCTTGCCTTCATACAACATTGTACATGGTCCAATGTCTAAAAGGAAGCAATTAGAAACCTTGGTAACACTTTCTTTTACTGCCTGCTTTTTTACCAGCTAATTATTTACATAGTAATTATACTTTATCTTCTTTGAGATTCATTGACGCAAGCTTCAATATGTAACATTTGGTACTAGTTAAAGCAGTGAGTTACCAGTATTATGGATATCTATTTCAATGTTGATAGTTTAGAAGTACAAGGAAGTATCCATTGGGCATAGTTTCTTAGTTAATACCAGTGTACCAGTTTAAAATGGGCTGTAAAATAAATGTTACCAAAATATTCCCCCACAAAGTGTTGTCTTGGAGTATAGACTACTTTAAGAAACACATTCATGTACCTTACAGTGTGTATTAATGCATACAGCATCAATAGAAAAAAAGTGGTTGTATTTGTTTTCATTTTCTTTTATCAATACAAAAGAATTGACACTGAAACAAGTGGACTTAGAATAAAACCTATATTTTTTATTCTGTATATATTGAAATGCAAATACCAATATGTTGCATTGCTTTGTTGTACAAATCCAAAATGTGCTTGTGGCAAAGTTTTTTTATCTAATTTATTTTGCAGTATTTTTTTTGGTTTCACTTCACCATTAAAGTTAAAAGGATGTACACTAAAACAGAAATGTGTTGTTTCTGGTTTTGTGCAGTTTCTGAAAAGGTGTTCTATGTTCAGTCCAGTATAATTCAGTATATTTGACCTTGTGCATGAGTACACACACATTCAGTCATGCATACACACACACACACACACACACACACACACACACACACACACACACACACACACACACACACACACACACACACACACACACACACACACACACACACACACACACACACAATTAGGAAATTAGTCTCAGAGAAACTCAACAGAACAGTTTTGCTTTCCATGGAATTGTTTCATTTTATTTATTATTATTGGTGTTGGGTTAAGACATTGGTAAACCCATTCACACAAAACACCAATGAGAGCAACATGAAAACCAAGGACAGGCACATGTTATAGAGAGCATATTTTGGGAACAAAAGCTTGCATGACTACTTACTCACACAGCATATGGTGTCTTTCGTGAGTAGACCTCAGCCAGCTCAGTTTACATTGATGAGGTAAGACAAGAGCCGAAACAAGCGAGACAACAGGGTTATGGCTAGGAAGGAAATGGCCTAGCCATGAGGACAGCCTTGTATTTCCTATCCACTAACCACGCAATGTGATGTAATGTGTGTGTGTGGGGGGGGGGGGGGGCTCACCACACACATCTACTCACACAACGCATAACATTAGACGGACTCACAGATTCCTCTTCTCAAAAGTGGAAAGAAACTCTAAGACAGCCAAATTGGTCTTTGTCAAGATGACATAAAGCTGTGTGTCAGGCAGACTGTTTAAAAATAGAGCCGCCCCCACTTAATGAGAAGGGGGACACCAAAATGGCTTGCAGATGATCATACTTCAATAGCTGAGGATCAGAGGGCCAGCAAAAACCACAGAAGGGTGTTCCCTTTGGGTGAGCAGAAGTTGTGGACCACAGCCCTTTGATGATCATTCATGTAAGACGCTTAAACCGGTGTGTTGTGCAAGTCTTTGCTGTTGTGACACAGCTAGTGGTGAAGGTCAACCTCAAACAGTGCAGATCCTCCACTTCTTGTTCAAAGCATTGTATTCTCTCTTTCCTCCATACCCACACATACAAAGCAGCACACACTCACGCTCGCTACTTCCCAAACACTGGCAAGACAATATAATACAATGAAACGTGCATAACAGTGGGTGTAAGAACATTCAAAGGGTTAAAGTTTTAGGAAATGTATTTTGGGAAGTGTGTAAAAAAAAAGTGTGTATGTGTGTGTTGCGTCTATGCATTTGTGACTATTGAAATGTTTGAATCCTTGTTTGAATACTTCAAATTACTGTAATATAATGTGTGCATTCAAGTAAAGTATTTAAAGTGTGTGTGTGTGTGTGTGTGTGTGTGTGTGTGTGTGTGTGTGTGTGTGTGTGTGTGTGTGTGTGTGTGTGTGTGTGTGTGTATGCATGACTGAATGTGGACATAAGGAGGTGTGAACTTTGAAGTGAGATTAGACATTGACATTTTAATGCTAATTAACACAGGAGTACACAAAAAGACGCTAATCGACAGACAAGTCATTTTTTGTTAACCTCAGCTCTTCTGAAGCTGACATAGAGCATGTCTCCCAATCAGCAGCAATACTTTCAAGATTAGGTTTATTACTTCCAATCATCAACTAATGTTACACTTTTACGACAGCTGCTCAATGGCTGTCAACCATTTGTTCGCTGCGTTAATAGATCTACATGTAATCTGTGTTTTCCAGTTATATTTCGTATCAATCAAAGCACATCGTTATTTGATTGCATAGACTGTGGAGAGTTTTAGGTGAGAATAATGTGCAACCATTCAGCACAATCAGCCTGCAGTCTCATACTACTGAATATGGAATATTGTCTTTGGTCTACTCTAACACACACTGAGTGGACAAAATATTAGGAACACCAGTTATTTTCATGAACTAGACTGACCAGGTGAATCCAGGTGAAAGCTATGATCCCTTATTGATGTCACCTGTTAAATCCACTTCAATCAGTGTAGATGAATGGGAGGTGGCAGGTTAAAGAAGGATTTTTAAGCCTTGAGACCATTGTGACATGGATTGTGTATGTATGCCATTCAGAGGGTGAATGGGCAAGGCAAAAGATTTAAGTGCCTTTGAACGGGCCATGGTAGTAGGTGCCAGGCGCACCGGTTGTGTGTGTCAAGAACTGCAATACTGCTTGATTTTTCATGCTCAACAGTTTCCCGTGTGTATCAAGAATGGTCCACCATCTTAAGGACATCCAGCCAACTGGACACAACTGTGGGAAGCATTGGAGTCAATAATGGGCCAGAATCCCTGTGGAATGCTTTCGACATCTTTTAGAGTTCATGCCCCAACGAATTGAGGCTGTTCTGATGGCAAAATTGAGTGCAACTCAATATCTGGAATGTGTGTTTTGTACACTCAGTGTATGCAGTCAGTATATGTTATCAGAATATATTTGATCTTCGGACTGTTGCATGTAGAATCCTCAATCATCATTAGGCTTATTTTATTTTAGTGCCAAATAAAAGGGGGTTAAATATGGGTATAAAAAATATCTTTCAGATGTAGGACAGACACTACAAAACGAACTTCCTTTCTGTTTAGCCATGTATGAATATGTTATTCAATGCGTTTCTATGGGCTATGAACAGTAAGACCAAATTCAATGTTTAATCAACATTTTTTGTATATATATTTCTTTACACCTACAGAGGTCCTAAAATTCTAAATCAAATAGCAAAATGATCCATGTTATGACCATCTAAAAACAATTCCACATGTTACCTTAATGGAACAAGAAAGGCTTAATTAAAGGATTTTGACAATGTTGCTGCCGTCTAACTCACAATGATTTTTCATGATTGTTAGGTTGTGCACGAAAAAACTGGAACTCAGTGTTGCAGGATTAACGACACCTGATCAACTGCATTTGCGATCTCCCGACAACACAAATTTGCATGTCCGAATTTTCTGTCATAGCTTTTGCACTTTTCATGCAGTGTAAACAAATCTATGAGGGAGTTTTTGTAATGATGATGAGGTCAGGATAAGACTGCATCATCGCAATAAGACTGTATATGCAGTCAAAACATATTTGTCAATTTAATCCTCAGAATGGTTTCGTTTTTCAGACATAGATATCTAAACCACTTCTTGAACCAAACTAAACCACAGCCTCTGACCTATTTCCTTTTGTGGAGACAACGATAGACAGCTGTCCCTGATTGAGAACCATACATTTTTTGTATATATATTTCTTTACACCTACAGAGGTCCTAAAATTCTAAATCAAACAGCCAAATTAACCATGTTATGACCATCTAAAAACAATAGATAGATATACAAAACATAGAAATAGAAAATCATAGAAACACAAAACATAGAATGCCCACCCCAACTCACGCCCTGACCAAACCAAAATAGAGACATAAAAAGGATCTCTAAGGTCAGGGAGTGACAGTACCGCCCCTCAAAGGTGCGGAGTCCGGCCGCAAAACCTAAACCTATAGGGGAGGGTCTGGGTGGGCATCTATCCACGGTGGCGGCTCAGGTGCGGGACGCAGACCCCGCTCCACCGCTGGCTCACCCCACTTTGGTGGCACCTCTGGTGCGGGGACCCTCGTCGCCAACCCCGGACTGGGGACCATGGACTGCAAGCCGTCGTTGGAGGCTCCGGACTGGAGAACGTCGCTGGTGGCTCCGGACTGGAGAACGTCGCTGGTGGCTCCGGACTGGAGAACGTCGCTGGAGGCTCCGGACTGGAGACCTTCGCTGGAGGCCCCGAACTGGAAACCTTTGCTGGAGGCCCCGGACTGGAGACCTTCGCTGGAGGCTCCGGACTGGAGGCCTTTGTTGGAGGTTTCGTGCAATGACTCCTCACTGGAGGCTTCGTGCCATGGATCATCACTGGAGGCTTCTTGCCATGGATCATCACTGGAGGCTTCGGGCCATGGATCATCACTGGAGGCTTCGGGCCATGGATCATCACTGGAGGCTTCTTGCCATGGATCATCACTGGAGGCTTCGTGCCATGGATCATCACTGGAGGCTTCGTGCCATGGATCATCACTGGAGGCTTCTTGCCATGGATCATCACTGGAGGCTTCGTGCCATGGATCATCACTGGAGGCTTCTTGCCATGGATCATCACTGGAGGCTTCGTGCCATGGATCATCACTGGAGGGAGGAGACGTAAGGGCAGTCTGGTACGTTGAGCTGCCACAGAGCTCACCAGGCTGGGGAGTCACACAGGAGGATTAATTCTAGGCGCAGGCACAGGACTCGCCAGGCTGGAGAGACATACAGGAGGCCCTGTCCTAGGCAGAGGCACCGGATACACTGGGCCGTGGAGGCGCACTGGAGGTCTCGAGCTAGGAGCCTGCACGACTCGTCCTGGCTGGATGGTTACTTTCGCCCTGCAGATTCGGGGCGCAGGTACAGGACGCACTGGGCTGTGCAGATGCACCGGAGACACAGTACGCAGAGCCGGCGCAGGACATCCTGGGCCGAGGAGACGCACTGGAGGTCTGGAGAGCAGAGCTGGCACAGCCCTTCCTGGCTGGATGCTCACCCTAGCCCGGCAGATGCGGGGAGCTGGAATGTAGCGCACCGGGCTATGCACGCGCACTGGAGACACCGTGCGCTCCACCGCATAACACGGTGCCTGACCAGTACGACGCTCGCCACAGTAAGCACGGGGAGTTGACTCAGGTCTCCAACCTGACTCAGCCACACTCCCCGTGTGCCCCCCCCAAAAAGGGGGGCTGCCTCTCGGGCTTCCTTGCCAGCCGTGTTCCCTCGTAACGCTGCCGCTCTGCTTTCGTCGCTGCCTCCACCTTCCTTAATGCTTCCACCTCCTCCCATGTCCAGGATCCCTTGCCATTCAGGATGTCCTCCCATGTCCATTCCTCCTTTCTACCACACTGCTTGGTCCGTTGGTGGTGGGAAGTTCTGTCACGGCTATTGAAAGATGAGGACCAAGGTGCAGCGTTGTGAGCGTACATTTTCTTTATTGAATAAAAATTACGCCAAACAAAAACAATAACACTACAAAAACAAACCGTGAAGCTCAAAGGCTATGTGCCCTAAACAAAGTCAACTTCCTACAAACACAGGTGGAAAAAAGAGCTACCTAAGTATGGTTCCCAATCAGAGACAACGATAGACAGCTGTCCCTGATTGAGAACCATACCCGGCCAAAACATAGAAATAAAAAATCATAGAAACACAAAACATAGAATGCCCACCCCAACTCACAACCTGACCAAACCAAAATAGAGACATAAAAAGGATCTCTAAGGTCAGGGCGTGACAGTAGTTGTCTGTGTTAGTGGCCTGTATAGCCCTAGTCAGCTTCATGTTCGTTTTTGTTGTTTCTTGTTTTGGTTGGCGAATTTATGCTTACCACGCTGCACCTTGGTACGGTCATTTCCCTGACAACGTTCGTGACATCTTCAGGATGTTACACATGCTGCACAGACAAATGGAGCCAGTAGAGTGAAATTAGAATGGTTAGATACCAAGGTAACTTTTAATATGGTTCCATAAAAAAACATTGAAAAAAAATATGTGTTGGGGTTGTGCCCCAGAGCATCATCGGAATTATGTAATTTTGTGATGATCACATCCCTGTCTCCCGTCTCATCATTATTGAATTGTTACAAAGACTTGGTTATGAAACCAACAAGACATAACACAAAATTGGCGGAAATCAAGTCTGAACCCACTGTTATTATTCTGTCTCGAACAATATATATTTTTTCAAATTTAAAACTTATTTTCCGTAGTACTGACATTGATAAAGAAAAATGGTGCCTACATTTTTTTGGGTGTTATGGGGCCAAATACTGAAAGGACACTTTTCACCAAAACCACTAATTATTGTTGAATGGTTTAGGTTCCACAAAAGAAATCAGGAAGAGGGAGATTCAGTGACAATCTTTGCTGCTGTGTTAAAGAAACTATAAGAGCACTGAGTTTAATTATGTTCTAAAAACATTTTTATTTAACCAGGCAAGTCAGTTAATTAAGAACAAATTCTTATTTACAATGACGGCCTACCCAGCCAAACCCGGATGATGCTGGGCCAATTGTGCACCGCCCTATTGGACTCACAATCACAGCCTCATTACTGGAAAGGATGAAAAGGACCATCTCCAGAACTTGGATGCGACCTTACAGAGACTGAAGGACTACGGACTGCGAGTTCATAAAGACAAATGTGCATTCTTCCACTCATTGGTTGAATACCTCGGACACATCCTCGACGCGACGGGGCCTTCACAACGCTCCATCCAAGGTCAAGGCTGTCTTGGATGCTCCAGCTCCACAGAACGTGAGCCCAAATAATATGGACGCTTTATCCCGAGCATAGCAACAAAGCTGAGGCCGCTGCATTAGTTGCTTTTTCAGGACAAAGCATGTAAATGGACAAAACAATGTGAGGAGGCATTCTTGAAAGCTAATTAACACTCCTGAAATCTGAGGGACTAACACACTTAGACCCGTTATTGCCCATCCAACTGGCTTGTGATGTTACTCCATATGGTGTGGGAGCAATCGTGTCCCATATCATGCCTTCTGGTGAAGAGAAGCCGATCGCTTTCACATCGAGGACATTGAACAATGCAGAAAGTAACTACACACAGATATAAGTGAAGCCCTAGGCATCGCTTTTGGAGTGCATACATTTCACCAGTATTTGTACGGGAGGAAGTTCACCCTTCTCACAGCTCATCATCCGCGGAATTCTGTCACTTGCAGAAGCAGAATTCAGAGACTGTTACAGACATAAGGAAGTGGATGGCTGAAAACTTTCTACTTTTAAACTCGGACAAAACAGAGATGCTTGTTCTAGGTCCCAAGAAACAAAGAGATCTTCTGTTAAATCTGACAATTAATCTTGATGGTTGTAAAGTCGTCTCAAATAAAACTGTGAAGGACCTCGGCGTTACTCTGGACCCTGATCTCTCTTTTGACAAACATATCAAGACTGTTTCAAGGACAGCTTTTTTCCATCTACGTAACATTGCAAAAATCCGAAATTTTCTGTCCAAAAATTATCCTGAAAAATTAATCCATGCTTTTGTTACTTCTAGGTTAGACTACTGCAATGCTCTACTTTCCGGCTACCCAGATAAAGTACTAAATAAACTTCAGTTAGTGCTAAATACGGCTGCTAGAATCCTGACTAGAACCAAAATGTTTTATCATATTACTCCAGTGCTAGCCTCCCTCCACTGGCTTCCTGTTAAGGCAAGGGCTGATTTCAAGGTTTTACTGTTAACCTACAAAGCGTTACATGGGCTTGCTCCTACCTATCTTTCCGAGTTGGTCCTGCCGTACATACCTACACGTACGCTACGGTCACAAGACGCAGGCCTCCTAATTGTCCCTAGAATTTCTAAGCAAACAGCTGGAGGCAGGGCTTTCTCCTATAGATCTCAATTTAATGGAATGGTCTGCCTACCCATGTGAGAGATGCAGACTCTGTCTCAACCTTTAAGTTTTTATTGAAGACTCATCTCTTCAGTAGGTCCTATGATTGAGTATAGTCTGGCCCAGGAGTGTGAAGGTGAACGGAAATGCTCTGGAGCAACGAACCGCCCTTGCTGTCTCTGCCTGGCCGGTTCCCCTCTCTCCACTGGAATTCTCTGCCTCTAACACTATTACAGGGGCTGAGTCACTGGCTTACTGGTGCTCTTTCATGCCGTCCCTAGGAGGGGTGCGTCACTTGAGTGGGTTGAGTCACTGACGTGATCTTCCTGTCTGGGTTGGCGCCCCCCCTTGGGTTGTGCCGTGGCGGAGATCTTTGTGGGCTATACTCGGCCTTGTCTCAGGATGGTAAGTTGGTGGTTGAAGATATCCCTCTAGTGGTGTGGGGGCTGTGCCTTGGCAAAGTGGGTGGGGTTATATCCTTCCTGTTTGGCCCTGTCCGGGGGTATCATCGGATGGGGCCACAGTGTCTCCTGACCCCTCCTGTCTCAGCCTCCAGTATTTATGCTGCATTAGTTTATGTGTCGGGGGGCTAGGGTCAGTTTGTTATATCTGGAGTACTTCTGTCTTATCCGGTGTCCTATGTGAATTTAAGTATGCTCTCTCTAATTCTCTCTTTCTCTCTCTCGGAGGACCTGAGCCCTAGGACCATGCCTCAGGACGACCTGACATGATGACTCCTTGCTGTCCCCAGTCCACCTGGCCGTGCTGCTGCTCCAGTTTCAACTGTTCTGCCTGCGGCTATGGAACCCTGACCTGTTCACCGGACGTGCTACCTGTCCCAGACCTAGTGTTTTCAACTCTCTCAAGACCGCAGGAGCGGTAGAGATACTCTTAATGATCAGCTATGAAAAGCCAACTGACATTTACTCCTGAGGTGCTGCACCCTCGACAACTACTGTGATTATTATTATTTGACCATGCTGGTCATTTATGAACATTTGAACATCTTGGCCATGTTCTGTTATAATATCCACCTGGCACAGCCAGAAGAGTACTGGCCACCCCTCATAGCCTGGTTCCTCTCTAGGTTTCTTCCTAGGTTTTGGCCTTTCTAGGGAGTTTTTCCTAGCCACCGTGCTTCTACACCTGCATTGCTTGCTGCACCTGCATTTGATTTGAATTCAAAGGTGGGTTTTGTTGTTGTCAGCACCCACAAATGACATCAAATACCGCAAGTCAAAACTGCACTGCAATGCAGATTGGCTTTCCAGGCTACCATTACCTGACCCGGTGTTATCTGGAGTTATAGACATCATTATCAAAGGTAAAGCTGCAGGGGATGCTCCATAACTGAAAACCTTACCTTTCCAGAACTTAGCTGTCAGTACAGTCCGGTTGTCTGCTGTGAGTGAGGAGAGTTATCATTCCTTTTTCACCGAGGAAACCAGTGTTGCAACAGCTACACTCAGGTCATTGTGGAATGGTTTTCATTAATTAAGAAAATTGCACGAAGCTACTTCTGGTGTCCTGGATTGGATGGAAACATTGAGGAGAAAGAGAAAAACAAATGATCATGTCAGAAGGTTCCCAACGTACCTCAACTTGCACATCTTGATCTGTGGGATTGGCCAAAGACCTGACGAAGATCCTTGCAGGGGTGAAACGTTGTTTGTTTATTCATAAAGGTGCGTGGTGGTGGAGCTTACGAGTGTGCAGGCTCTATTTCTTTCATACAGTCTTTTTTAGGCCCCACTAAAGGATGTGCGTTTGATCACACTTGACTACATAACTTAGCATGTTATGCAATTGAAGAATACAAAACATTACTAAATGTCATTATCTCCTTACTTAGCACTGTTCATCCACTGAGAAGTTAGCCAATTCGCAGTTTGACATCATCACCAACAAAGTTGCAACGTGTTCGGTCCTCTTTTGGGGCGATATGAACCTTATCAGTGTATATTCTCCATTTAGCCTTCAACAACAGAACACTTCCTCTTCATTGGCAACAATGATCCGAGCTGCAGGAAGCCTCTGAGGTGTGTGTTCGTATGAGTTTGGATGTACACTGTATCCATGTAATCTCAGTATCCAATGGAGACAACTCTTATCGCAGGACTGTTCTCTTAGAACACTTAATCGCCAGGCCATGTCCTTCACCAGGCTGCGCACCACTGGGCACAGAAGTCAGTTCAATGTCTAGTTTTGATTTACATTTGGTTGAGTTGTCAACTAACGGGAATTCAAAGTGAAATAAAAAAATTATTCACCATCTCATTGGATTTAGGTTTGCTTTCAATCCAATCAGTTTTCCACATTGTTTCAACGTCATCACTTTTAGTTTTTTGGTTGAAATGACGTGGAAACAACGTTAATTCAACCAGTTTTTGCCCAGTAGGACGCTCCCGCTGGTCTCAGAGGCACGTGGTTCTTGTCTGTACCTTTTGCAACATGACATTTATTACACTTCATTGGTTACTTGGGATTGTCCCCAGCCAAAATGTTTAGGGGACACTTGATTTATTTGAAGGTCTGCTTGTAAACTGCTTGTAGACCAACACTGTCTCACATGAATTATTCTGTGATTCCATCAGCAGCTCACTACGGATACTTTTGCACAAATTATATGTGTGTGTATTTTTATGTATATACTGTACGTGCGTATTTGCACATATTAGGACAAGTTTAGGCATGCCAACAACTTCCACAAATGGACTTGTTTATATACAGTACCAGTCAAAAGTTTGGTCACACCTACTCATTCAAGGGTCTTTCGTTCTTTGTGCTATTTTATACACTGTAGAGTAATAGTGAAGACATCAAAACTCAGAAATAGCATATATGGAAAACTGTTAAACAAATCAGAATATATGTTATATTTGAGATTCTTCAAAGTAGCCACCCTTTGCCTTGACAGCTTTGCCCACTTGGCATTCTCTCAACCAGCTTCATGAGGTAGTCACCTGGAATGCATTTTTATTTAACAGGTGTGCCTTGTTAAAAGTACATTTGTGGAATTTCTTTCCTTCTTAATGCGTTTGAGCCAATCAGTTGAGTTGTGACATGGTAGGGTTGGTATACAGAAGATAGCCTTATTTGGTAAAAGAGCAAGTCCATATTATGGTATGAACAGCTCAAATAAACAAAGAGAAACGACAGTCGATCATTACTTTAAGACATGAAGGTCAGTCAATACAGACATTTTCAAGAACTTTGAAAGTTTCTTCAAGAGCAGCATTACCTCTGCTGCGGAGGATAAGTTCATTAGAGTTAAGTGCACCTCAGATTGCAGCCCAAATAATTGCTTCACAAAGTTCAAGTAACAGACACATCTCAACATTAACTGTTCAGAGGAGTCAGGCCTTCATGGTCTGAGTCCTCTGAATCAGGCCTTCATGGTCGAATTGCTGCATAGAAACCACTACTAAATGACACCAATGAGACGAAGAGACTTGCTTGGGCCAAGAACCACGAGCAATGGACATTAGACCGGTGGAATTGGTCTGATAAATCCAAATTTGCGATTTTTGGTTCCATCCGCCATGTCTTTGTGAGACGCAGAGTAGGTGAACGGATGGTCTCTGCAAGTGTAGTTCCCACTGTGAAGCATGGAGGAGGAGGTGTGATGGAGTGGGGGTGCTTTTCTAGTGACACTGTCAGTGATTTTTTTAGATTTCAAGGCACACTTAACCAGCATGGCTACAACAGCATTATGCAGCAATACACCATCCCATCTTGTTTGCGCTTAGTGAGACTGTCATTTGTTTATTAACAGGACAATGACCCAACACACCTCCAAGCTGTGTAAGGGCTATTGACCAAGGAGAGTGATGGAGTGCTGCATCAGATGACCTGGTCTCCACAATCACCCGACCTCAACCCAATTGAGATGGTTTGGGATGAGTTGGACCGCAGAGTGAAGGAAAAGCCAACAAGTGCTCAGCATATGTGGGAACTCCTTCAAGACTGTTGGAAAAGCATTCCCAAATGAAGCTGGTTGAGAAAATGCCAAGAGTGTGCCAAAAATGCCAAGTTGTCATCAAGGCAAAGGGTGGCTACTTTGAAGAATCTGAAATATAAATATATTTTGATTTGTTTAACACTTTTTTGGTTACTATATGATTCCATATGTGTTATTTCATAGTGTTGATGTCTTCACTGTTATTCTACAATGTAGAAAATAGTACAAATATAGAAAAACCCTGGACTGAGTAGGTGTGTGCAAACTTTTGACTGGTATTGTATATATTCATTATTAACAATGTTGTAACACTCAAAAATATAAACAGAGATTTCTCTACCACTCAGACGTCATTCCATGATGAACAGGCCAGGTATACTGCCATTTTCCCGTCACATGACGCCTTCCTCACTATGTACGCCACCATGATTTTCTGTGATCTCACAATTGCATTTAAACTCTAGCGAATTACGCACTGTCCAGGCTTTATTAGAATGGTGGATAAACTGGATGGCTTGTTGTTTTATATCCATGGCAACTTCCAACAGTCCACTAGGCCAGTGGACCTTTTTTGCTTACTGTACCACCATCTGAATTTTGCTCTGCCCGGAGTACCCCTGCAGTACCCCTCATGTGCATTTTACCAGTGAACTTATGGTCTCATGGGTCAACTCAAGTGCCCCCTGTGGATAGTCCAAGTACACCCAGGGATCCTTGTACCTCTGGTTGGGAACCACTTCACTAGGCCAACGCAGATACCTGTTACCGTCTAGTACAGGGGTCTTCAAACTTTTCTTGCCCAGGGAACCCTGCTCAAACAAACCTTATCAAAACTTTACACTTCATAAAAGTACACTCAGAGCTTAGAAATGGTATATAATACACTGTAGTTGATGGAAACATGGGAAAGTAATCCCACTAAGGAGACAAGTAGGGGGAAAATGCACTTGAATGTTGTGCTGAAATTTTCACACTTGAAAATAGTTCATAGTTCATATTTACGGATCACATACAAGTTTGTAATTAAGGCACATGAAAGTTCACATGTTCAATAAGGAATTTCTGCAACACAAAACTAAACAAAATTAATTTCCTTTCTTTTCCAAACAGCCCTCTGTTGCCTGCACTAATGAAAACAGCCCTCTTGCCTGCAGTTAGGACAACTCTCTTCGTTTGCCTTAGAGGTTGCATTGTCTTATATAGACTCACTGGATCCCACTTGGACACGTGTCTGGCTTCAACATCTCATCCTCCATTGGTTATTATTACAGATGTGCATTGGATTTACAGAAAGGTCAATTTAATAACACAAATTGGACAATTATACGCCATCATGCTTAACATATAGGATAAGTATTATGAGTCAGGGTTTGTTGGATAATCAACATCCTGGTCACAAATCATATGTATCTTTCCAATTTCAACTCTGAAGTTGCTGGGAAGAAACCTGTTCACTCAAAGAGTTTTTGAACACTTGCAGTGGGCTCTTAATGAGCTTCAAGGGGCAATAGAGGTAATGACTTCGCCAGCGTTTGCTACCCTGATTCTGCTCTGCAGAGCTGGACATGTGAGCAGATACCCCATCACACACACAGACTGGCATCTGAGTTGCCCCCCGTGCTATCAGGTGAAGCTGATATAGTTGCCAGTGGCCCTGTCCTCACCCTGTGCTGAGAGACTCAACAACGGGGCGACGTCAGCGGCTGACCCTGGCCCAACAGTAACTTTGTGCGGAGCGTCTCCAGGGAATGGCGAGGCAGGAGAGAGAGCTATGTCAAGGCTGGCGCGAGCTTAATCTACTGCCAAGCACCCAGCGGGAGAGAGCCTCATTTAGAAGTGCTGATTTGAAGGGGGGAAAAAAGAAAAGCGATACTGCTATGATTTTTGTTCCTTGGAAAAAAAGATGGTTTTGAGGCAGCAAACTCATGATCCAGCATAATCATAGGCGGACTGTTGGTTTCAAGGCTGAGAAGGGAATATTGCCAAAACTGTCGCTGTGGGCTGATTCTTTTTTGTGTGCAAATTGAACAATATAGGAGTGAGAGCGGCTTAGAAATCCAACACTTACTTCTTTGTTTATTTAGTAAAATTAGATCGACACCACTCAGACTTTATGGCTCCTTCGTTATCTTTACAATAACCTCCCCACACATACTCTCTCTCTTCCTTTCTTTCCACACACACATACACTTTCACACATAGTTTCAGGCTGCAGGTTCAGAGTGTCCCGTTTGTTACTTGCGATTGTGGCACTGATAGCTGACATAAGAAGCTGTGTGAGGGATAAGAGAGGCAGGTTTTGGAAATATAAACACAAACACTCATGTGGTGCTCTCAGGTTCGACAGTGAACCAGCCAAGGACCATCAATCACGCAGTCCCAGCGCGATGAAAGCCCGAAGGCTCCAACATATTTTTCCCCAAATGGATCCAGAGCACACATTGGCACAAAAACCACAGGCGTTTGCCATTCGTCGCCATTTAATGATAATCCTGGCAGAGCAACAATGGGTAAAAATTGAATTCACCATCACGCACTGTCTATTTGTTGGTCTTGTACTCTGATGTGCTCTTGCACAGCAAAGCAATAATTATTTTAAACTCTGTACTATTCAAAGCGTTATTTTAAAACAATAGAAGATTCCTTGAAAGGGTTCTCTCTAGAGGCCTTCACGGGTCCAAAAGTTGGACCCGTGAATGGACCTGGGGCGTTCTCATCCATTTTGAAATATAGAGATCCGTTCTGAACGGACCCGATGACAACTAGACCCGTTCCGTATAGATCCGATCCGAGTGAGGTATGTAGCAGAAAAGCTTAAAAATATTTTTTATCTACTTTACTAACCAGAGCTGATAAAGCAGGAGGGAGAGGAAGTATAGAGAGGTGATGCTTTAGCAGGGTCTGTGCTGTGTGTGTAAGCTACTGTGAGTGAGAGAGTGACTCAGACAGCAACCAACCAAGCCGACTTGCGGTATAGTTGAGTAATAGCTGCCATAGCTAGGTTATTTATCATCCAAAATGATTACGTAGTACCTGTCTTGAATAGTGGTGGAAAAAGTACCCAACTGTCATACTTTTCAACATTTATAATAACCCAGTAAAATACTACTTAAGTAAAAGTCTAAAATGTAATTGGTGACATATACTTAATTATCAAAAGTAAGTATAAATCATTTAAAATTCCTTATATTAAGCAAACCAGACGGCACAATTTTCTTGTTTTTTGAATAGCTAGGGGCCCACTCCAACACTCAGGCATAATTTACAAACCAAGCATACTGTATGTGTTTAGTGAGTCCACCAGATCATCAGTAGGGATGATTATTATACCATTTTCCTGTCCCTCTAAGCATTTAAAATGTTACGAGTACTTGGCTTAAAAGTACATTATATTTTTTAGGAATGTAGTGAAGTAAAAGTAAAATTTGTAAAAAATATAAATAGTAAAGTACAAATACCCCCAAAAACTACTTAAGTAGTACTTTAAAGTATTTTTACTTAAGTACTTTACACCACTGGTCTTGACTGCATCAAACAGGCAGATGCTAGTTAAGCTAACCAGCTAGCTAGGCTAATTGAGGCTGTATGAGCTTTCTCGTCCTATACAGTTACAAACAACATCATTTTATCATTTTAATTCAATCTTCCTCCATTAATTATTTATCTACAAACTTTTTTCTATAATTATAACCTGTTGCCGCTTTGATGACTTATGATTGGCAAGTTACACGGGCCACTCTCGTGAAAATTCAAATCAAAAAAGGAAAGTTCAGCAGCATAAATGATAAAAAATTATCTCTCTCTCATCTGTATGGGGACTTCTGGTCATGTCAGTTAAAATTACACATACCTGAGACCCATGACAATCAGATCCGGACCCATGGCATTATTTAGAGTTCTGGATCCGGACCTGCTCGGTTCCCGGATCGGATCTCGGGTACAGGTGGATCCGTAAAGACCTTATCAACCTGGTTCAACCATTTTAAATGAAGGACATTACTTATTATAAGGACCTATTGATGACATGGCAATTACACTTTGAGATTCCTTAATGCCAGTGTCACTATGTGGAATTTGTGCCAGCTAGTTATCAAATGTGTTGAATTCTTTGCTGTAAGTACATTAGTTTCTTATTTAATATAATGTTGGCCATAAAATAACGTTACAGGTTTTCTTATGGATTAATTTGACTATTTTCAAGTGTCCATTTCCTGCTACTTAAAAGCAGGTGTTGCTTCTCCCAACTCTAGCCCCCTTCCCGGGACCAGGACCTGTGTGCAGACTTTTTAATTTCCTGATTCGCTATCATTTTACACTTTTGTTCAAGAGAGCCGTCAAAATAGGATTATGTTCTTAATAAAGCATGACTTCAAAGTTGAGGATTTCATTCCCATGAGAGGGATACAGCTAGCACGTTACTTCAATGTCTGAGACCTACATCACTAATCCTCTGATAGGCAGAGTGAGAAAACTACAAGACTGGGGCCAAAATAAATGATATCTCATTCACAGTTAGGATTCCTCTTTCTTTGCGCAGCCACATCTATCTCTTATTAGGAGTTGAGTTTAAAGTGTTGTTTTTCATTTTTCATACTTCGGGATTTTTGGCATTTTGGCATTGAAGGCTGTTATCTACTTCCACAGGGTCCAATGAGCTCGTGGATACACTTTTTATGTCTCTGTGTCCAGTATGAAGGACGTTAGAGGTGTTAGCATGGTAGCAGATACCCATAGTATTCCAGTCATTGCACTAGTAAGTATTGGCTCGCGAAACTACATCTGACTTCATACTGGACACAGAGACATACACATTTATTCACACGTTTATCTGACTCTGGGGAAGTAGATAAAGGGACTCATTGCCAAAATCCTGAAGTATCAATTTAATACTAATCTTCCAATTTTTCGTAGCATTTGTCCCAAAGTTCAAATCTGTCCATGTAGTAAATAGACTGCTGTTTTCCATACAGTTTCTATAGAGAAAAAAAAAAAACACAAATGTACATAGGACTTCGGGCAGATAGAAAATGAAATCAATTGGATCCATAGCATGTAACGTTTACATTTTCCTTCTTTGTCATCATACTTCTAAGTCACAGCATCTAATGTTCCATTACACAATTCCAGACATATTCATTTCGAGACAAATTATTATCCATAGTCGATTACATCATTTGGCAGCCCTTACATGGAAATGAGAATCTGTTTTGATGTGCTTAAGTCTAAACACATTAAAATGATACATGAGTTTGAACTATCGCACGTACACATATGCATGGGAGTACACAAAGAACGTATGATAGTGAGCCAGGGATGGTCTGCTAGTGTCAATGATGCTGTGTTACGAAAACTCCAGTGGACTGTTAACAAAACACTGAAGCAGAAGCACTTCTCTATTCAACAAGGAGTTCCGATCATCGTCTATGATTTAACTTGGAAAAGTGTGCACTGTTAAAGAAAGTCCTTGAATTTAAAGCAAGACACATTGTTTTTGAGAACAATCTCGACAAGTAATGGCCATTAAACAGTGAAAACAATTTCAGAGCAAATTACTGGGAAGCTTGCTAGCTTTTTGGAGTCTCCCAACAGCAAAACCATTATTCTTATGGAAATACCACAAGGTTTTGCACATGTGAAATCATGTGAAACCATGAGTTTTTGGAACACTTTCACATGTAATGTGGATATTCACATGTGAAATCATGTGAAACCATTTGCTCTGTTTTAACAAACCTAACGCAATGGTCAGTCTAAGCACTGGGCAGTAGCGCTATAGGTTCGGGTGTCTGTCAGAAATATTTTTGCTATTTTCACAATACAATTATCAGCGCAGATGCTGACATTGGTGCAAACGGGCTGGGATTTGATGAATAAACAAGTTGTGGGTGTGTCGAGGCTTGGCCCCTAACTGGCCAATCAGAACGTGCTTCATGGCTAAATACAGTGTTTCGTCCTTTAAAAGTTGCAGCGTACTGCAGCACAGCTTGCATGGTGCCGCAGAATTCTATGGCACGTAATTTAAGTGTCAGCCATTGTTACCATTAATACTAGTTAGTGCAACTTTGACCACCAGAGGGCATCTTTGAAAAGCATTTGATCGCCTTCAATAGTGGCTGTACTAGAGAATTTAAAACCTTTTTTGTAAGAACATAGTATATGAGACTGATTTTAAGAAATGTTGTTTAATTCATTTGATTAAACCTCTTAACTTCTTTAGGATAGGGGGCAGCATTTTCACTTTGGATGAATAGCGTGCCCAGAGTGAACTGCCTCCTACTCTGTCCCAGATGCTAATATATGCATATTATTATTACTATTGGATAGAAAACACTCTGAAGTTTGAATGATGTCTGTGAGTAAAACAGAACTCATATGGCAGGCAAAAACCTGAGAAAAAATCCAAACAGGAAGTGAGAATTCTGAGGCTGGTCGATTTTCAACTCATCGCCTATTCCAATCCCAGTAAGATATGGATCTGTTTGCACTTCCTACGCCTTCCACTAGATGTCAACAGTCTGTAGAACATTGAATGAAGCCTCTACTATGATGTGGGGCCGGATGGGAGGTGTTTCATTCAGTGGTCTGGCAGATTGCCAGTTCCTGGTCACCACATTCCAAATGATATCGCCTTGCGTTCCATTACTTCTGTAGACACAAAGGAATTCTCCGGTTGGAACGTTATTGAATATTTATGATAACAACATCCTGAAGATTGATTCTCTACTTAGTTTGACAAGTTTATTCGACCTGTAATATAACTTTTTGAAGTTTTCGTCCGACGTTCGCCTGGACCTATGCAAGCGTTTGGACATGTGTACTAAATGTGCTAGCAAAAGTAGCTACTTGGACATAATTAATGGCCATTATCGAACAAAACAACTATTTATTGTGGAACTAGGATTCCTGGGAGTGCATTCTGATGAAGATCATCAAAGGTAAGGGAATATTTATGATGTAATTTCGTATTTCTGTTGACTCCAACATGGCGGAGAAATGTTTTTTATATCTGAGCGCCGTCTCATATTATTGCATGGTTTGCTCTTTCCGTAAAGTTTTTTTTTAATCTGACACAGCGGTTGCATTAACCCCTCTGGGATATGTGGGACGCTTGGCCAATAGCCAGGGAAAATGTAGAGCGCCAAATTCAAAAAAATGATATAAAATCAAACTTTCATTAAATCATACATATAAGATACCAAATTAAAGCTACACTCGTTGTGAACCCAGCCAACATGTCAGATTTCAAAAAGGCTTTTCGGCGAAAGCATAAGATGCTATTATCTGATGATAGCAACACAGTAAACAAAGAGAGTGTAGCATATTTCAACCCTGCAGGCGCAACACAAAACGCAGAAATAAAATATAAATCATGCCTTACCTTTGACGAATTTCTTTTGTTGGCACTCCAATATGTCCCATAAACATCACAAATGGTCCTTTGGTTCGATTAATTCCGTCCATATATGTCCAAAATGTCCATTTATTTGGCGCGTTTGATCCAGAAAAAAACAGTTTCCAATTTGCGCAACGTCACTACAAAATATCTAAAAAATTACCTCTAAACTTTGCCAAAACATTTCAAACTACTTTTGTAATACAACTTAAGGTATTTGTAAACGTTAATAATCGATCAAATTGAAGACGGGTCTATCTGTTTTCAATACAGGATGACAACAAACTAACGATACTTTTCTAGTCTTGCGCAACTCTCAAACAGTACACATAACGTTACACTGATTCCAGATGGCCGTTCTTCTTCATTTCACAAAGGAATAACCTCAACCTATTTCCAAAGACTGGTGACATCCAGTGGAAGCGGTAGGAACTGCAAACAGGTTGATTAGAAATCTAGTATCCCAATGAAAAACATTGAACAGACGGTGACCTCAACAAAAAAATAATCTGAATGGTTAGTCCTCGGGGTTTTGCCTGCTACATAAGTTCTGTTATACTCACATACATGATTCAAACAGTTTTAGAAACTTCAGAGTGTTTTCTATCCAAATCTACTAATAATATGCATGTCTTGTCTCACTGCTCTGATACAAGCATGGGGACTGGTCTTGATAAATCAATGAGATTTTAATTTTCACTGAATCTCCGTTTGGGTATTGGTGGACTATAATTATACAAGTAGTGTGTGGAAATGTTATGCTTTTAGTACTGTAGCCTACTCTCGACCATCACGTTGTACAGTGCCATATTTTCTGTTCCATCCTAACAGAAACCCTGAGGGTTTTTTGTTTTTCTTAGAATAGAAACACCATAATATTAACTTCTTCAGGATCAGTGGGATGGTTGAGCTAACGTAGGCTAATGCGATTAGCATGAGGTTGTAAGTAACAAGAACATTTCCCAGGACATAAACATATCTGATATTGGCAGAAAGCTTAAATTCTTGTTAATCTAACTGCACTGTCCAATTTACAGTAGCTATTACAGTGACATAATACCATACTATTGTTTGAGGAGAGTGCACAGTTTTGAACTTGAAAAGTTATTAATAAACCAATTAGGCACATTTGGGCAGTCTTGATACAAAATTTTGAACAGAAATGGAGTGGTTTATTGGATCAGTCTAAAACATTGCACATACACTGCTGCCATCGAGTGGCCAAAATCTAAATTGTACCTGGGCTGGAATAATACATTATGGCCTTTGTCTTGCATTTCAAAGATGATGGTACCAAAAAATCCCAAAAACTGTTTTTTTTTTCTTTGTATTATCTTTTACCAGATCTAATGTGTTATATTCTCCTATACTCCTTTCACATTTCCACAAACTTCAAAGTGTTTCCTTTTCAAATTGTACGAATAATATGCATATCCTTGTTTCAGGTCCTGAGCTACAGTCAGGTAGATTTGGGTATGACATTTTAGGCAAACATTTTTTAAAAGGGGCGGATCCTTAACCACTCTAGGGTAAGTGGGTAACGTCCCACTTGGCCAAAAGCCAGTAAAAATGCAGCGCGCCAAATTCAAATAAATTACTATAAAAATCAATCTTTCATAAAATTACACATGAAAGACACCAAATTAAAGCGACACATGTTGTGAATCCAGCCAACATGTCTGATTTCAAAAAGGATTTACGGCGAAAGCACACCAAATGATTATGTTAGGTCAGTACATAGCCACAGAAAAACACAGCCATTTTCCCAGCCAAAGATAGGAGTCACAAAAAGCAGAAATAGAGATAAAATGAATCACTAACATTTGATGATCTTCATCAGATGACACTCATAGGACATCATGTTACACAATACATGTATGTTTTGTTCGATAATGTGCATATTTATATCCACAAATCTCGGTTTACATTGGCGCCATGTTCAGAAATGCCTCCAAAATATCCTGAGAAATTGCAGAGAGCCACGTCAAATAACAGAAATACTCATCATAAACTTTGATGAAAGATACATGTTTTAAATAGAATTAAAGATAGACTTGTTCTTAACTTCTCTAAGACTTCGCATGTCTTAGCCTGCTTATTCAACTGGCTTATATTTATGGATCTGTATGCACTTCATACGCCTTCCACTAGATGTCAACAGGCAGTAGAATGTTGAATGGGGTGTCTAGCTTGATGTGAGACCGAATGAGAGCTTTTGGAGTGACAGGTCCGCTCTTTTGTCAGTATTCAACTGCGCACCAGGAAACCTCACATTGTCTTCTGAAATGCGTTACGAATACACGACGAAATGCTCCGGCTCTGATTTTATTGGATACATATGAGAAAAACACCATAAAGTACGATTTTCAACCGAGTTTGACCAGTTTATTCGACGTTTATTGGGAATTTTGGAATTTTTCGTTCCATGCGCAAAGATTTCTTGGACATGTGCCCTCCACATGGCTAGCCAAAGTTGCTAATTCGACAGAAGAAATGGACATTCTAAAACAAAACAACGATTTATTCTGGAACTAGGACTCCTTGCACAACATTCTGATGGAAGATCATCAAAAGTAAGAGAATATTTATGATGTTATTTCGTATTTTTGTGGAATATGTTGGCTCCAACAAGGCGGAGAATTGTAGGGCGCTGTCTCACAATATTGCATGCTGTATGTTGTACTAAAGTTATTTTTTTTAAATCTAACACAGCGGTTGCATTAAGAACCAGTGTATCTTTCATTTGCTGTACAACATGTATTTTTTAGTAAAGTTTATGAGTTCTTTGGTTAGATTACGTGACTGTCCAAAATATCTCAGGACAATTGGTGCATCATGGCTACATATTCACAATGTAAAACCAGGATTTGTACCTCTAAATATGCACATTTTCGAACAAAACATAAATGTATTGTATAACATGATGTTATAAGACTGTCATCCGATGAAGTTGTTCAAGGTTAGTGATTAATTTTATCTCTATTTGTGGGTTTTGTGAAAGCTACCTTTGCGGTGAATAAATGGCGTTGTGTGTTTGGCTATTGTGGTGAGCTAATATAAATATCTATTGTGTTTTCGCTGTAAAACACTTTAAAAAATCGGAAATATTAGCTGGATTCACAAGATGTTTATCTTTCATTTGCTGTACACCATGTATTTTTCATAAATGTTTTATGATGAGTATTTATATATTTCACGTTGCTCTCTGTAATTATTCTGGCTGTTTTGGTGCTATTTGTGATGGTGGCTGCAATGTAAAACTACGATTTATACCTCAAATATGCACATTTTCGAACAAAACATAAATGTATTGTATAACATGATGTTATAAGACTGTCATCTGATGAAGTTGTTCAAAGGTTAGTGATTAATTTTATGTCTATTTGTGGGTTTTGTGAAAGCTACCTTTGCGGTGGAAACATGGTGTTGTGTGTTTGGCTATTGTGGTGAGCTAATATAAATATATATTGTGTTTTCACTGTAAAACATTTTAAAAATCGGAAATGATGGCTGGATTCACAAGATGTTTATCTTTCATTTGCTGTATTGGACTTGTGATTTCATGAAATTATATTATATGATATGCTACTCTTCTTCCATGCACATTTGAGCAGTGTGCGTCACAGTTGGATAGGCTGTGTTTCCACTGTCGAAATTCATGCCATAACTACAGTAACTGCATTACCGCTAAAACTATCCCTATCAGTGCTGCATGAAATTATTATTTGTATTATATTTTTTACCCCTTTTTCGTGATATCCAATTGGTAGTTACAGTCCTGTCCCATCGCTGCAACTCCCGTACTGACCTTGGAGGGGCGAAGGTCAAGAGCCATGCGTCCTGCAAAACACATCCTGCCAAGATGCACTGCTTCTTGACACACTGCCTGCTTAACCCAGAAGCCAGCCGCACCAATGTGTCAGAGGAAACACTGTACAGCTGCCAACCAAAGTCAGCGTTCATGCGCCCAGCCCGCCACAAGGAGTCGCTAGAGCACGATGGGACAAGGACATCCCGGCTGGCCAAACCCTCCCCTATCCGGGATGACGCTGGACTGCCTCATGGGTCTCCCGGTCGCGGCCGGCTGCGACACAGCCCGGGATCGAATCCGGGTCTGTAGTGATGCTTCTAGCACTGCGATGCAGTGCCTTAGACTGCTGTGCCACTCAGGAGGTGGTGCTTCCTGAAAATAGCACATATTTTTAAGGACACACCTCAAATTTTTCCACCACTCCCATCTGAGTGCAGGCGAGCTGATATAAGACAGGTAAATTGCCGAACCTGGTGTTAGAGCTGGAAAATGCCAGTGCGCCAGTTTTTACATGACAAAATTGCAAACTAATGTGCATTTGACACTAGCGCCACGTTAACACCAGCCAAAAAATAGAGCCCATGTGTTTTTTGAAGACTTCACTTGATCATATTTTACATGAAGTTATACATTTGGATTATCACATATGATCACATAACTTTCACATGTGGATAAGAACATCTTCACATTTGATGCCTTACTACCTACAGTGTTTTCTAGTTATATATTTTGAACATTGACATACAAAACTACATTTTGTATGCTGATTTATACAATAATAATTATTCAACATTTCCTCAACTTTGAACTCACAACCTCCATGTTCACAGCGCCCCAATCTGCCTGCTACGCCACCATAGCAATTGAAGTCAGTAAAGAGCAGCATACTGTCATATTATAGAAATAACACCAAGTTGTTGTAAATGCTGTATTTACTTTTATTTTACTGCAACTTTAGGCAAAGTGCAGAAACGTATTCTTGGCAATAAATGTAAAGCCAATCTCAAAGATGTTCACAGACCTGGTGGTGCCGAAGAAACTTCAGATAGCTAACAACCAACAGTTTGTATGTTCAAATCCCAAGTGAGGTTGAGACCCAAGCATACAGCATCATATTGTGCATAACACCTTAATTTAGTTGTAAAAATACAGTAATTTGTTGTAGATTTACCATATTTTTTACGCAACTAGACAAAAGATGCAGTGGACCATGACTGTTTAAATTGAATTAACATCAATTATGCCATTTATAGTCAAATATTCTTAATTCAATTTTACACTTGTGCTCAAATTTTGTCACGTGTAGTTTCATGATATCACACATTGAAATTTTACTATCCCCATGTTGTCACATTGATTTCACGTGTTCAAATGTTGTCATGTGAAGATTCATATTATGACATGTTGCCTCACACGTTTTCACATATTATCACATTAACTTCATATAAAATTACATGTGATCACATGAGGTCTCATGTGTCCACGTGGTGAAATTCATGTGGTTTTTCCATAAGGGATAGCCATGCCAATTTGAGTCAGTAAGGATGATACATTCAGGGAAACAATCATTCCAAACAGTACGCTGTGGAATTTTACAAAACTCACTACAGTCTGCAAAATCCTGCATCATCACTTGTATATAGCAGAGGTGCTAAAAGCCTTTGCCCTTCTCATTCATTTGTTCTGCACTGAATGACGTGGGTGAAAGTAGAAAAGCACATCATCCGAGAAGAGTGATGGGCCATGACCCTGGCATTTATGTGCCAAACAACAGGTACAGTGTCAACAAACAGCTACTTGTTAGGGTTGTGTGCGTCATTGAAATTCATTGGTATATTCAATTGACTCTATAAATGTCTTGTGCAAAGAACAACCTGTGTCATATTTGTCCGATATTAAAAGAATAGTCCAGTTTTTGACATATTAGTAGTGTTCTTTCTGAGGTAAAAGAGTGCACAATCTAATTCGGGGACCCTCTGACGCGACTATTAAGGGCCCGTTGCTCGTTTATGAATGCGTGTATACTCAACAGCAGGTTTTCCAGTACCTGAACTTTATACAGTAGAAGCAAGCTTCATCATTATAAGAGCCATTATGGATTTGCAAATCTGTACTTTTCATTAATGGTACAGTGCATTTGGAAAGTATTCAGATCCCTTGACTTTTTCCACATTTTGTTAAGTTACAACCTTATTCTAAAATGGATTAAATAGATTTTTCCTCTCATCAATCTCAACACAATACCTCATAATGACATAGCAAAAACAGGTTCTTATAAGTTTTAGCAAATGTATAAAATAAAAAAAACGGAAATATTACATTTACATAAGTATTCAGACCCTTTACTCAGTACTTTGTTGAAACACCTTTGTTGAAGCACGTTTGGAAGCGATTACAGCCTCAATTCTTCTAAGGTATGATGCTACAAGCTAGTCCCACCTGTATTTGGGGAGTTTCTTCCATTCTTCTCTGCAGATCGTCTCAAACTCTGTCAGGTTGGATGGGGAGTGTTGCTGCACTGCTATTGTCAGGTCTCTCCAGAGATATTTGATCGGGTTCAAGGCCGGGTTCTGACTGGGCCACTCAAGGACATTCAGAGACTTGTCCCGAAGCCACTCCTACGTTGTCTTGGCTGTGTGGTTATGGTCATTGTCATGTTGGAAGGTGAACCGTCACCCCCAGTGTGAGGTCCTGAGCGTGCTTAAGCAGGTTTTCATTTTGGACCTCTCTGTACTTTGCTCCGTTCATCTTTCCCTCGATCCTGACTAGTCCCACAGTCCCTGTACTGAAAACCATCCCCTCAGCATGATGCTGCCACCACCATGCTTCACCGTAGTGATGGTATTGGCCAGGTGATGAGCGGTGCCTGGTTTATTCCAGACGTGAAACTTGGCATTCAGGCCAAAGAGTTCAGTCTTGGAATTCATCAGACCAGAGAATCTTGTTTCTCATGGTCTGAGAGTCCTTTAGGTGCCTTTTGGCAAACTCCAAGTGGGCTGTCATGTGCCTTTTACTGAGGAGTGGCTTCCGTCTGCCACTCTACCATAAATGCATGATTGGTGGAGTGCTGCAAAGATGGTGGGCCTTCTGCAAGGTTCACCCATCTTCACTAAAGAACTCTGGAGATCTGTCAGAGGTTCGTGGTCACCTCCCTGACCAAGGGTCGTCTCCCCTGATTGCTCAGTTTGGCCGGGAGACCAGTTCTAGGAAGAGTGTTGGTGGTTCCAAACTTCTTCCATTTAAGAATAATGGAGGCCACTGTGTTCTTGGGGATCTTCAATGATGCACAAATGTTTTTGAACCCTTCCCCAGATCTGTGCCTTGACACAATCCTGTCTCTTAGCTCTACGGACAATTCCTTCGACCTCATGGCTTGGTTTTTCCTCTGACATGCAGTGTCAACAGTGGGACCTTATATAGACAGGTGTGTGCCTTTCCAAATCATGTCAAATCAATTGAATTTACCACAGGTGGACTCCAACGAAGTTGTAGAAACATCTCAATAATGTTCAATGGAAACAGGATGCACCTGAGTCTCATAGCGAAGGGTCTGAATACTTATATAAATAAGAGTTATTTCTGTTTTTAGTTTGATATAAATTTGCTAACATTTCTAAAAACCTGTTTTTGCTTTGTCATTATGACTGTTCTCTCTGCTACCGCATGGCAAACGGTACCAGACTGCCAAGTTTAGGTCCAAAAGGCTCCCCAACAGCTTGTTCTGGCCCCTGTAGTTGGGTTTGAGTTCCTTTTGGCTATTGTGTAAATTTCATTGTTGACCACTTGGGGCCCCTGTCCTGTGTTGATGTGTGTTGTTTGTTTAATATGAGGAACCCTGTAGAAGAAGAATTGTTTATGTTCCAAAATGGTGAAAGTCACACTGATGCAGCTGCAGACGTTATCAAACTCCATCCTTCTTGCTATCATTTTGTAGCATTGTCTGTAAGTAAAAAATAATCATTGTCTGTAAGTAAAACAAGCATTGTAAAACAAGCATTGTCTGTAAGTAAAACAAGCATTGTCTGTAAGTAAAAAATAATCATAACACATTTGGCATTCAATTCATGATGATATTTTGTACGGATGATCGTTTTAATGCGATGTATGAATCTTCTTGATAGACACATGGATATCTGTTTGGTGCATTTGATCTGTCATGGTTTGGGGAATCATTTACATCCGATTTAATGCATTATTCTGCATATTTCTATGTTCATGGACATGTATACAAATACATGCTGTGTTATTATTTGGAATCAGCTAGTCTAGTAATCAGCTAGCATACAATAAGTCATACTCATTGTTCTTTTCTTTCTATATTTCAGTTTTACTCATTTCAGTCACTACTACTGTACCTATGAAGCGGTGGAAATAAATCTTCCTTCAACACTACAGTAGCTACACCGAGTTTATCTGTCTGCTGAGCTTAGGAAGGGGACTCTTTTGCGAGGGCAGAATAAGCTTCTACCCCCAAGCCATTACACTGCTGAACAATTAATCAAATGGCTACCCAGACTATTTACACTGCTGCTACTTGCTGTTAGCATATAGCCTCGCTATTGTGATTTTGTGTTACTTTTTTTTACTCTACTTTATTTAGTAAATATTTATTTAACTCTTATTTTCTTAAAACAACATTGTTGGTTAAGGGCTGGTAAATAAGCATTTCACGGTAAGGATTTAAACACCTGTTGTATTCGGCGCATGTGACAAATACAATTTGAATTGTTTGGGCAGTAAGGTACAAAGAGAATTACAAACATACGACTGAAATTATAACTGTTGACGTTGATTTATTGGCTGGATTTATACACATTCACTCCCTGTTATCTCCTCTTATTCTCTATACAACGCGCTCTTTTGCTGTACTGGGAATGTCCTGGGGATTTTTGATGGAGCCTGGAAGACCCATGCATCTGGAGTAGTGCTCCTGGTCTGGGAGAAGGTGGACAGCTTTATTGGAAGGAAGCTGCCACAGACAGCTGCCACAGCGAATAAGGGCTTTCTCAGGGCCCTAAGCAGCCAGATGGCAAAGCGCTAGGCTTCGGGACAGATTTCGCCAGAATTTCCAAAAACCATTTGGACATAGTTACACATTCAACCATAACTTTGACATTTGAGTGCCCTAGAGCCTTATATTACAATCACAGGTCAAATGTGGAGACTCACATCCAGATATAGGCCTATAACAGATGTTTCAACTTATTTAGATTTGAAGTTTCGTAAGATGCCAATTCAAAATGTTGAACCTGTTTGGGGAGAGTAGAAGACGGAGGAAGAGCTGTATGTTCCCACTGTTTGATCGCAGCCCAGTCCCATTTTTCAGAATTCATTATATTCATTGCAAGGCTGCGATTGCAACCGTTACTGTTTCCGCGGGGATCCGACCACATTGGAACGGCCGACCCCAAGAAGAGAGAATAACACTGTCATAAATTGACAAAACGTTCATTCGTAATGACCCACAATAAAAGATGGATCTGTTATGATAAAGAATTTATATGCTCCTTTGTTGGGCACATAAGATGAGTTACGCCCCAACAGACCGTTAAGGTAAATAGCTCAGACACCCCTGACCTATGGGGGCACTGGTACAATGGTACCTAGTGAAACGGGCCCGCATGGAGACGGTAAGACATTTCCTATATCCATGGTGACAGCGAAGAGTATAAGACAGTTGTAGTGATTGATATAATAACCATCATGTTAAGGTCAACACGCAATGATATGTTGTGTTGTCCTCCGCCCATGACATGGAAAAGCATGAAGAGTTTTTTTCAGCAGATTAAATAAGTTTTGATGAACTTCACATGGTGGTTAAGTGCACGGTGATGAGCTTGATGCAAATTTCCAACACATATCAAGGGTATTATTTGTATGCTGGTGACGTCCTAATCGGTGCGTGGCTGGCAGTTATCAAACAAAAAGGATTTTGCTCTTATCCATATCTCATCATGTAACCATTGTGTCATGCCTCTTCAAATCCCTCTGAGGCTGAAGATGATGAGTCAAATCCTATATCATCACGTGAAGGGCCCACTTGGCTTTGCAACGCTGTGCGTCACAGGTGTTGTTTAAGTATCCAGTGATATATGCACTCATTTGCTTTGTCTCATGCACAGTCCCAATTATCAGTGCTTGAAGCGGAATGAAAAATGGTGCCTGTACTCATTTTAGGTGTCAGTACACATTTTTATTGTACAGTACCTGTGTTTATATTTTAGAGAGAATGTTATATTCTATTGCATAAAATTTGAAGTGCATGTACAATGCACTAGTATGCTTTGAAGAGTTGGTAATTGGGCCATAATAGGCGTTTGGTAGTTTAAATTCAGTGTACTTGTCTTTAACTACCATTTCCCGAATGTCTGACTCTTCCCACACAACTCATTTTTCTCAGGTTCATAAGCATCGACATTCACCAACTTGTGTCTGCTTATAATTAGATATATTCTCCAGACTTGTACCGAGGGAATTGTTGATATGTATGCTAGACTTTTCTTCTGATACAGTAAATGTTCCCCCCAAAAAAATATTTTGTATTTTACAGATATAGGGATGAAAAAAGTATTTATCCACAATTCGTTCTGTACAAGTCTGGTCATGGAGTGTCTTAACAAAATGAAACCAAAATATTGAGTCTGACTTCATCCAGTGTCCTGAAAAAATGGATTTGCATGATATGCAAATATGCACATATTTAATGAGATATAGCCTAAATGCATATTTTAATACAATATTTCAGAACAATTGTAAGATTCAACTGGTGAAAGTTGATTATTATATGATTAAGGGTAAAGAATAAGCCTATAAGGGTGTGATGCCTGGCCTTAAAAGTACATAATGGTATGTAGCCACTTTAAAGCACAAATCACTTAAATATAAGTGATTCATAATAAATGCATGATAAAAAACGAATCTATTGACAGACACATCAATTTAAGAAACATAATATAGAACAATCCCCATCAAAATCAATCAACTCCAGGCTGTGTAAGGGCTATTTTACCAAGAAAGTGATGGAGTGCTGCATCAGATGACCTGGCCTCCACAATCCCCCGACCTCAACCAAATTGAGATTGTTTGGGATGAGTCGGTCCGCAGATTGAAGGAAAAGCAGGCATTGGGTCATTGTCCTGTTGAAAAAAAAATGATAGTCCCACTAAGCCCACACCAGATGGGATGGCATATCGCTGCAGAATGCTGTGGTAGCCATGCTGGTTAAGTGTGCCTTTAATTCTAAATAAATCACTGACAGTGTCTCCGGGAAAGTACCCCCACACACATAACGCCACCTCCTCCATGCTTTACGGTGGGAAAGACACATGCGGAGATCATCCGTTCACCCACACCATATCTCACAAAGACACGGCGGTTGGAACCAAAAATCTAAAGTTTGGATTTCAGACGAAAGGACAAATTTCCACCGGTCTAATGTTCATTGCTCGTGTTTCTTGGCCCAAGTAAGTCGCTTCTTCTTGTTGGTGTCCTTTAGTAGTGGTTTCTTTGCAGCAATTTGACCATGACGGCCTGATTCACACGGTCTCCTCTGAACAGTTGATGAGGAATACAAATATCTGGGTGTCCTCTTGGACAATAAGCTTCAGTAGAGTAAAACCTGATCTACAAAAAGAGTCAAAAGAGACTGTACTTTCTCAAAAAGCTGGGATCTTTTAACGTTAATTGTACTATACTGACTCTGTTTTACAAATCTTTCATTGAGAGTATTTTAACTTTTTGTATTGTTTGTTGATTTGGCAATTCCACTGTCAGCCAGAGAAATATGCTGAGAAGGATTATCAGCACAGCAAGCAAGTAACTTGAAGTCAACAGACAGGCCTGGATGAGATCTTTAAGGTCAGGGCCCTCTGCAAGGCTCACAAAATAATTGTAGAGCCAAGCCACCCCCTGTACCCGGACTTTGAACTACTGCCCTCTGGGTGCGGGTAAAGGGCACCCCTCGGCAGGAAAAACAGAAATAGACAATAATTTGTGCCAGGTGTGATATCCATTCCTAAATAGCTTGGTATAATGTTCCTATCGGCTAGTCTCTTTTTATTGTTATGTAACTGTTATGAAAGTTGTATTGTCAATTTATTTTGTTATTTAAACGCCACTTAAATGTGTACATGACACTGCAACAACATTTCCCCATGGGGACAATAATGTAAAGTAAATACATTTTACTTTAAAGTAAAGTAAAATCGACATGTCTGTTACTTGAACTCTGTGAAGCAACTTATCCTCTGCAGCAGAGGTAACCCTGGGTCTTCCATTCCCGTGGCGGTCCTCATGAGAGCCAGTTTCATCATAGCGCTTGATGGTTTTTGCGCCTGCTCTTGAAGATACTTTCAAAGTTCTTGACATATTCCATATTGACTGACCTTCATGTCTTAAAGTAATGATGTATTGTCATTTCTCTTTGCTTATTTGAGCTGTTCATGCCATAATGTAGACTTGGTCTTTTACCAAATAGGGATATCTTATGTATACCACCCCTACCTTGTCACAACACAACTGATTGGCTCAAACGCATTAAGAAGGAAAGAAATTCCACAAGTTAACTTTTAATAAGGCACACCTGTTAATTGAAATGCATTCTGGTGACTACCTCATGCAGCTGGTTGAGAGAACGCCAAGAGTGTGCAAAGCTGTCATCAAGGCAAAGGGTGGCTACTTTGAAGAATCTCAAATACAACATATATTTTGATTTGTTTAACAGTTTTTTGGTTACTACATGATTCCATGTTTGTTATTTCGTAGTTTTGATGTCTTCACTATTATTCTACAATGTAGAAATTAGTCAAATTGAAGAAAGACCCTTTAATGAGTAGGTGTTCTAAAACCTTTGACCGGTAGCAAAACTGGAAGCAATCTAGTTATTTTTGGTTACTAATCTGGATGTGCATGCCTGCCTTTGTGCGCCAAAGCTGATGACTGATCATTGGTCAACAATAAAGATGCACAATGTTTTGGTTCTGAAGCATAGATAAGAATTTTACGACGACTTGTGAGAAGTGGGTTCAGAACAACAACAAAAAATGTTTTGGGGGAAATTTTACTGCCACTGAAAAGGACACTGGAAGGGCATAGTTCTCTGCACAGGTAGAGCACTTTTTGTGCACGTCCCTGTTCCACAGTTAAATCAAAAGGATCTCGTTTTTGGACTGGCATTCCTCTCCAGGAAAAGAGATCCCCAAACATATTCATGCTCAGTATTTCCTACTGGTATCTTCACTGCCCTCATTTCCTTAGTAGTACAGTGAGACTGGTAGAGCGTTCTCAAAATCGAAGTAAACTATTTGAGCAGAAATAACAGGCAATGTCCAACCATGCAAGCCCAGACTCACGTGTGAATCCTCTGCAGAGGCATTCTGACCTTCATCGCAATGCCTCTGTTTACTAGTTGCTTTGGAAACCTGGGGGGTTGCCCTTCCAACATATCCTCTGTGAAGGAAGTGCTGCTGAAGACATTATGTGGTTCAGGTAATTAAATGAACATACGGGAAATGAACATACGGGAAAGTTAAGCATGGGAGGAAAATATGTGTACATTTGATACAGGAGATGACTTAGCCTGACCGACCGTGGATGAAGAGCTATCCTTGCACAAATGTTTGGGGGGGGGGGGTCTCTCTCGAAATACCACAGAGGAAGAGCTTTGGAAACCTTCCAATAGGCTACAGTACACAGTTGTCAATTGAGTTATGAGAATAAAAAAGAATACCCAGCAAAAGGGGAACATTCCCAGAACATTAGCTAAGATTCCCATTATGCTTTTATCCAACATTAGGATGATAACATCCCAAAAACATTAAAAGAATGTTAATTTAAAAAATCTTCTGAAAATGTCTTCGATTAAATATTCTCAATAGGTTTCCAGGTAATGTAATAACACAATGTACCAGTAATGTTTTTAAAACAAAATGTATCAATAGAAATGGTTCTGAGAACATTATTGGAACTTTTTGCTAATGTTCTTATGCTAACACCCATAATATCAAGCAGGGAATATTTTCACAATGCCACAATTCCCACAATGCTCTCATAAAGTTATAGTGTGAAGTTATGACAATTATTCCTATAACGTTCCCTAAACATTCTTCAGCAGTCATATCTGGATTCAATTAATTGGTTCTTAGAAAACATTTCTGGAACATTCTGCTAACGGATATGTCATCCGAGACACCTATAACAACAAAAAGGGAACATTCCCTCAATACTCCTTGTCACGCCCCAATCAGAGGCAGCTGTCTATCATTGTCTCTGATTGGGGATCATATTTAGGCAGCCTTTTCCCACCTGTTGTTTGTGGGACCTTGTTTTTGTGTAGTGCCTGTGAGCACTGCATTTGCTTCACGTATCGTTTATCGTTTATTGTTTTTTGTGAGTTTCATTATTAAAGATGTGGAACTCTACGTACGCTGCGCCTTGGTCCATTTATTCAACAAACAATCTTGACACTCCTATACATTTTGTGTGATGTTATGACATGATTGTTCCTGTAACATTCCCCAAACATTCTTCAGCAATCATGTCTGGATTAAATTAAATTGGTTCTGAGAAAACATTACTGGAACGTTGTTCCAACATTCATGGGGATGTTATCCGAGATGCCTACCCAGGTATAGAATCTTAATTTGACCAGTTTCTCACAGCAGGAAAATTATTCTGCAGCAACAGGACATGTGAAATACTATGTTGATTATAATTAATGGACATTTTGTATGTGTTGATGACATTTTTGTTGTAAGTCAAAATTACAAACTTTAGAAGCATTGACAACCCTGAATACATTCCTTTTCATACCTCATGACTTATGCCACATTTTGTTGTGTTGCAGCCTAAAATCTAAATGGATATAAAATAAAAATCCTCACACATCTACACACAATACCCCATAATGACAAAGTGAAAACATGTTTTTAGAAATGTTAGCAAATTATTGAAAATGAAATATAGAAATATCTAATAATTTTCATAAGTCACACCCCTGAGTGAATACTGTGTAGAAGCACCTTTGGCAGTCATTACAGCTGTGAGTCTTTCTGTGTAAGTCTCTAAGAGCGTTCCACACCTGGGTTGTGCAACATCTGCCCATTATTATTTTCATTGTTATTCGAGCTCTGTCAAATTCATAGACAAACATTTTAAGGGATTGCTATAGATTTTCAAGTAGATTTAAGTCAAAAACTGTAACTCGGTAACTCAGAGTCAATCACTGTCTTCTTGGTATGTGTCACGCCCTGACCTTAGATATCCTTTTTATGTCTCTATTTTGGCTGGTCAGGGCGTGAGTTGGGGTGGGCATTCTATGTTTTTGTTCTATGTTTTCTATTTCTATGTGTTTGGCCGGGTGGTTCTCAATCAGAGGCAGCTGTCTATCGTTGTCTTTGATTGAGAACCATACTTAGGTAGCCTTTTCCCACCTGTGTTTTGTGGGTAGTTGTTTTCTGTGTTGTGTCTGCACCAGACAGAACTGTTTCGCTTTCGTTCTCCTGTTTGTTGTTTTTGTTCGATTTGTTTTTTTGGATTAAATCATGAACACTTTAAACGCTGCACCTTGGTCCACTCTTCCTTCAGCCCACGAGAACCGTTACATTAAGCAACTCCAGTGTAGATTTAGCCTTGTGTTTTAGCTTATTGTCCTGCTGAAAGGTGAATTCATCTCCCAGTGTCTGGTGGTAAGCATACTGAACCAGGTTTTCCTCTAGGATTTTGTGCTTACCTACATGACATTTCTTTTTTATCCTAAAAAACTCCCTAGTCCTTGACGATTACAAGAATACCCATAACATGATGCAGCCACCACTATCAGTAATGTGTTGTGTTGGATTTGCCCCAAAGATAACACTTTGTATTCAGGACAAAAAGTTAATTGCTTTACCACATTCTTTGCAGCATTACTTTAGTGCATCATTGCAAACAGGATGCATGTTTTGGAATATTTTTGTACAGGCTTCCTTCTTTTCAAGTCAATTAGGTTAGTAATTGTGGAGTACCTACAATGTTGTTGATCCATCCTCAGTTTTCTCCTGTCACAGCCATTGAACTCTGTTACTTGTTTCTTTGTAGTGACTGGGTGTACTGATACACCTTCCAATGTGTAATTAATAACTTCACCATGCTCAAAGGGATATTCAATGTAGTTTTTTTACCCATCTACCAATAGGTACCTTTCTTTGCGAGATATTGGAAAACCTCCCTGGTCATTGTGGTTGAATCTGTGTTTGGAATTCACTGCTCGACTGAGGGACCTTACAGATAATTGTATATGTGGGGTATAGAGATTAGGTAGGCATTCAAAAATCCTGTTAAAAACCCTATTATTGCACAGAGAGTCAACGCAACTTATTATGTGGCTTGTTAAGCATATTTTTACTCCTGAACTTATTTGGGTTTCCATAACAAAGGGGCTGAATACTTATTGACTTAAGACATTCCTGCATTTGAACAACAACAAAAAATCCACTTTGACACTATGGGGTATTGTGTGTAGGCCAGTGACAACACATTTCAAGTTAATCCCTTTTAAATTCAGGCTGTAACACAACAAAATATGGAAAAAGTGTGAAAAGGGGTGTGAATACTTTCTGAAGACAAGGTACATGTTTTAATATTCTGCTGCACAGGAACATTTCTCCTGCAAGTCAAATTAAGATTCTGTATAGGCCTAACAACCAATTATGTGTATTGATAACAAGAAACAGCCCAGGTAATTCCCAGAACATTAGCTAACATTCCCCTTAAGTTCTAGTTTGGGTTTGATCTCACATGAGGATCGTAATGTCCCACTAACATTCAAATCATATTTTTGATATTTTGTTTGAAATGAAATATCCTTTGAATGTTCACCTAACATTCACCAAAATGTTGTTCACAACATCTGTAAAAACTACCACAGAACATTTCCCTCATTAGGTTGCCAGGCGATGTAATAATACAATAACACAATGTTCCAGTAATGTTCTTAGAACATACTGCTGCAACAAAATGTGATACCAACAGAAGTGGTTCTGAGAAAACATTACTGTAAAGCTCTGCTAATGTTGATGGATTGTCAGAAATCAAGTTAAGACCCAGATGCAGACGTGTCGAATAGACAAAGGTTTAATATTCCAACAGGGGCAGGCGATAGACAGGTCAAGGCAGGCAGCGGTCAGTAAACCAGAGGTGGGGCAACGGTACCGGATGGCAGGCAGGCTCAGGGTCAGGGTGGGCAGAGGTCAACAATCCAGAGGTGGGGCAAAAGTACAGGTCGGCAGGCAGGGTCAGGGTAGGCAGAGGTCAACAATCCAGAGGTGGGGCAAAGGTACAGGTCGGCAGGCAGGCTCAGGGTCAGGGGCAGGCAGCGTGGTCAGGCAGGCGGGCTCAGAGTCAGGACAGACAAGGGTCAAAACCAGGAGGGCGAGAAAAAGAGACTGGGAAAAGCAGGAGCTGAGAACAAAAACGCTGGTTGACTTGACAAACAAGACGAACTGGCAACGACAAACAGAGAACACAGGTATAAATACACAGGGAATAATGGGGAAGATGGTCGACACCTTAAGGGGGTCGACACCTGGAGGGGGATGTAGACAATCACAAGACAGGTGAAACAGATCAGGGTGTGACATTGATATGTTATTAAAAACACCCATAACAACTAGCAGGGAATATACCTACTATAGTCTCATAAGGTTATAGTGTGACATTATGACATGATGGTTCTAAATACTTCAGTTGAAGTTTCCATACTTTTAAACAAATGGCAGTTTTAATATTCTTATATCATTATATTATATTAGGGTATTGTCCAAAAATAGATATAGCTTTTTTAAAGAATGTTAATCAAGTAGATTGGAACCTGCGATCTGCCATCTTCAGTTCCTCCAGGCTACATAGTCTTCTGCGCCACCAGGTACCGAATGTTTCTAATGGATTTCCCTTTGTACTGAAATCCTTAAATTATGATCCAAACTTCGGCTATATATCTTATCCCTCGTTCACGTGCAAGTCGAAACTCTAAGATTTCCGACTCGTTAACTGGTTGCAGTGATACACGTGCCGCGTTCAAACATTTAGCAAGTAAAACATTTCAGAGTTTCCTAGTTCCGACTCTCACGTGAACATAGCATTAGTGCAGATGCACATCTATGTAAACCTCACCACAATCTGCCAGGCAATAATTGAACACGATTTCTGAAATCAAGTTTGTAGGGAAAATAAAAGTCATAACATCCGAACTGTACAGTATATAAAGAAGATTGGTAGAGAAATAAATAATAGAGGATGCTTATTTTTCAAGTTTAGTTATACTCTCTTTTGCAAAGACAAATACTCCAACTGGGAAGTCAGAGTAAAGGTGTAAACAGCTTTATATTTGTGTTACGCCTCGATCACACCTACAGCGTCATTGCGTATTGGCACACAGGAAGTACATTCATTTCCAGTGGAACGCTGTGTTCGCGTTGCAGCATTGCGTTGCAGAGGCAGTTGCAGTGTGTTCTGTGTGGTGCATATGTTGGATTTATCGAATGTATGCCTCAAATTGTATGTGTAGATGACGTGACAGAAATGGTAGCAAGAAGGTGAATGTTAAACATTTGCTGCAGACATATGATGATTCTGCATACCATTAGATTTGTGTGTATTGTTGTGCATTGTTAGATATTACTGCTCTGTTGGAACTAGGAACACAAGCATTTCGCTACACCCGCAATAACATCTGCTAAATATGTGTATGCGACCAATACAATGTGATTTGATTTACCATTCTGCTCAATGACGCTGTAGGTGTGTTCGAGGCGTTAGTCCTATTCCGGTGACGCAGTGAATTAACTCCAGGGATAATTCTCCAAAGCTCACAGGTTTGAGCCCTGCTAGTGACTATATACAAAATACGGTCAAACTATGTTGGTAGAATACATGTATAATAAATTGTAGTGTGATTCCAAATACTTGCCATATGTGTTTCCACATGGATTGCTGTATGACTGACTTCCTTAACAGTCAGATTATACATAAAAGAAAACACCATGGACTGTTTAAAACTAAATTATCATTCTGGGGAAATAGGAATAACACTCTAAGAGTACCACGTTGTAAGACTGTCATCACAACTGGACAGATTTTGTGTACCCACACTTTTTCCACAACCTAATGAAATGTTCTGGGAACTTTTAATGAACCCAGAAAGGCTGTCCACCGTCTTGCAACATCAAAATAATGTTTTGCGCTCCCTGATATAAACATTATCTGAATGTCAGCACAACTGGATAGTTTTAGTGTTTTTGGAATATCTTGTCATATCCCCACAATGTTCCCACAACCTAAATAAATGTTTCAGGAACTTTTAAAGAACATTCAAAATGTGTTCTGGGAATGTTCTTGTAACATCAGTGAATGTTTTTTGCATACTATAATAAACAATGTATAATCATCTGCACAACTGGGCAGTTTTTTGTGTTTTGGGAACATATCATTTTTGATGTCCCCACAATGTTCCCACCAGATGGTTCCCACAACCTAATTAAGCATTCTGTGAACCTTTAAAGAACGTCAGATGAATGTTTTATACAAACATTGTATCATCATCAGCACAACTGGACCGTTTTTGTGTTATGAGAACATTTGCCGCAACCTAACAAATGTTCTGGGAACTTTCACAGAAACAATTTCGGGTTTGCTGTGTAGACTGCTCATCAATTTCTTCAACTGCATACAGATGCTCACATAGTGTAGATATGGCTGCCTTGCCCATGGCCCTTTAGAGACACTCGTTGATAAAGTTTTTGTCAGTCACGGCATTCGTCTATGTCAAGCAATGATAACTCATGCCTGACGTTGTTATATATTTTTATTGTATGACAAATGCAAAGAAGATGTCCTCATTGCTAAGGTCGTTACATCCTTTGCCTATTAAACAAATAGGTGACATTTACCCTTTCCCAAGGGGTCTGTTGCCCTCTCTGACACTAATTCCCCCAGATAAGGTGATGTATTCAGCTCAGCTTCTGTAAAACATTTGGATATGTGAAATACCTCTTCATCGAGAGAAACGTCACGTTTGCCAGATGTTGCCCAACCTCACCATAGAATCAGTATGAGTCACTACCTTTTAGGTCAAGAAGTTTAACATGCTCTTTTTAAACTAGTGCTATGTCATCAAACAGGGTTTTTCATTGTGTGGTAAGTGGCTGTGAGGGCACAGTGCAAGGCAGAGGACAGGCAATCTTCTGACATTCCTACTTAAAAATACTACAGTTTGCTGCAATAGTACCAACTAAACTGTAATAAACTGAACTCTACTGTAGAATACTATACTACACACTGTGGTATCCCTCAGTCATGTAGTGCTTACTTTAGAATTTTGTATTATACTGGAGAATACTATATTTCACCGTAATATCCCCCTCGATTGTGTGGTGCTTACTATAGACTTGTGTAGTATAGTGGAGAATTCTATGCTACAGAGTGTAGTATCCCTCAATCACATACTGTAGTGCTTACGTTAAATATTTTTTTATCGATTGGACTGCTAGCTAGCTTTACTGCTTTACTGCTAGCTGCCAGCTTTGTTGATGCTGTTTTGATTTTAATGTGCTGTGTTCTTGGGGAGCTCATGCCCGGGATTTCCTCGGAGGTTCCCCCCCAATCAAATCAAATCAAATCGTATTAGTCACATGCGCCGAAAACAACCTTACAGTGAAATGCTTACACTTACAAGCCACTAACCAACAATGCAGTTGAAAAAAATATGAACAAGAATAAGAAATAAAAGGAACAACGAATAAAAGAGCAGCAGTAAAATAACAATAGCGAGACTATATACAGGGGGTACCGGTACAGAGTCAATGTGCGGGGGCACCGGTTAGACGAGGTAATTGAGGTAATATATACATGTAGGTAGAGTTATTAAAGTGACTTATGCATAGATAATAACAGAGAGCAGCGGTGTAAAAGAGGGGGTGGGAGGGCAATGCGAATAGTCTGGGTAGCCATTTGATTAGATGTTCAGGAGTCTTATGGATTGGGGGGTAGAAGTTGTTTAGAAGCCTCTTGGACCTAGACTTGGCGCTCCGGTACCGCTTGCCGTGCGGTAGCAGAGAGAACAGTCTATGACACATAAAAGTTATTATTAACTTTCATTTAATCAGGGGAGTCCAACGGAGACCAGGGTCTCATTTTCAATGGTGTTCTGAGGACATAAAATAAAATATACAATTACAAGATACAAGATAGAATAACAAGTTACAAACAACAAGTACATTACATTAGAACATCACAAACATCACAGGTGTACTAAAGCTTCAAGTTTCTCGGTGTCCACATCACTAAGGAATTATCATGGTCCACACACACCAAGACAGTCGTGAAGAGGGCCCGACAACACCTCTTCCCTCTCAGGAGGCTGAAAAGATTTCTCATGGGCCCTCAGATCCTTAAAAAGTTCTACAACTGCAACATGGAGAACATCTTAACTGACTGCATCACCGCAGGGTATGGCAACTGCTTGGCAGTACAGAGGGTAGTGAGTACAGCCCAGTAGATCACTGGGTTCAAGCTCCCTGCCATCCAGGACCCCTATACCAGACGGTGTCAGAGGAAGGCCCTAAAAATGGTCAAAGACTCCAGCCACCCAAGTCATACACTGTTCTCTCTGCTACCACACGCCAAGCGGTACCGATGCACCGAGTCTGGATCCAACAGGACCCTGAACAGTTTCTACAGTCAAGAACACTGTTAAATAGTTAGTTAAATAGTTAATACCCAGACTGTCTGCATTGACCCTTTTTGCACTAACTCTTTTAACTCATCACATACGCTGCTGTTACTGTTTGTTATCTATCCTGTTGCCTACCTATTTTGTGCACTTTATCCCTACTTATACAGTATCTACCTCAAATACCTAATACCCCTGCACACCAACTCGCACTGGTACTGGTACCCCGTGTATATAGCCAAGTTATCGTTACGCATTGTGTATTTATTTCTTGTGTTATTTTCCAATATATTTTTTTCTCTCTGCATTGTTGGGAAGGGCCAGTAAGTAAGCAATTCACTGTTAGTCTACACCTGTTGTTTACAAAGCATGTGACACATGTGATTTTATTTGATTCAGGTGTAGTGCTTACTATAGAATTTTGTAGTATGCTGTACAATACCATAATCTACACACTGTAGTATTCATTGGGCGAAGGCAAATGTTATAATTCCTGCCCACGCTCACTCTTTGACTGGAAGGAGAGCAGGTGCGCAAACTTGTTTGCGAGTTAATTGTTTGCTGCAGAAAGTTAACAATTACAGGCAGAGTAAAAAAAAGGAGACAATAACTGATGTATTTTTCAGGACGTCGGCGAATACAACCTAAACAAAAACAAATAGACGAAATTGACTCTAGCCTGTTAAACTTACTGTATCTCTGCGATACGGATTGAGTAGCTATGGACCACCTTAGCAAACACCTTAGCAAAAACTAAAATATATAATTTGTATTACAATTGTAACATCTAAACTTTAGACAGGTTCTAGACATTAAAGGGAAACAGTACGGAGGCAAGCAAAGTTTAGAGGATTAGATTTGCTTGTTTGACACATAAACAACACATTAACAAGCGTACACAAAATTGACTTCTTAGATCTGTTACTTCCACTAGATAACTTTCTGAAATACAACACTACTTTCACGAAGATTCAGCTGACCAAGTTCACAAGATGACCAAAAACAGTGACAAACAATACTGTACTTCTGATGGTAGAAAAAGAAAGAACCTCAACAGTAATCAGACAACCAATAATACATACCCAGATAGTGGCTTGCTCTACTCAGACAATCATAAATATTCTAAGTATTTGCAGTTGTCGTCTTTGATGATACAATATATTGTATTTATGATTGTCTGAGTAGAGCAAGTAGACAGGCATCACCATACCCTCAATCAGTTACAATCTTGAAACAAAATAATATTGTGTGACAGGCTAGGAACCAAAATATGGGTCGATGTTTCCCTGGGCACACTTATTAGGGGAGGACATTTAGGAGATGTATAAAAGCACCTATTGGTCATATTCAGCTGAGAGCTTTGTACTGGCAAGGCCCTTTGGGTTTATTTGCTGTTGCTGTTGCTGTTGCTGTTGCTGTTGCTGTTGCTGTTGCTGTTGCTGTTGCTGTTGGTTTCTTTCTTTCTGTGACCAACCATTTTTGTGACCATGCTGTCTTGAAATGTTTTGGGTGTGGTCGATTATTCTGAATGTTATGTGTTGAGTTTGACCATCTTTATCCATGTGACAATATTCAAGATGTTTATTATGTTTAGCCACTGCAATAACATCCTTTAGTTTTGCAGAGGCTTTGCTGGTTTGAGGTCCAGGCAGTTAATTGCCAGCGCCCTCCAATAAAGTGACTGTCTTTAAGTAAAGTCATTTGTATTTTCTAAAATATCTATTTATATAAAGTCAATGGATAACTGTTCTTTCTTTTCTACCATCAGCAGTACAGTATTGTTAGTCACCTTGTGAATTTGGTCAACTGAATCTCTGTGAAAGCAGTGTTGAATTCCAGGAAGCTATCTAGCGGAAGTTACAGATCTAAGTCATTTTGGTGTAATCTTGTTATTGTGTGTTATCTGTGTCAAACAAGCAAGCCTAATCCTCTAAGCTTTAAAGGGATACTTCGGGATATAACTTCCTTCAAACTGAACACAGAGACAAATAGTATACACAAGTCCATCTAACTCTTGGGAAGTAGATAAAGGGCCTCATTGCCAAAAGTACCCCTTTAACCCTTTCAAGCGTGAGTTCCAAATATCTCTAACGGTTTCTCCAGTGTGAGTTTTTTTATCTACGTTATGTTAGAACGTTTTCTCCAGAATGTGATTTTTACGCAACAGTACATTTAATCCGCGCTGCCCTCAAACCTTTATGGTGTTATAGTCAATCGTGCTGGTGTAGCTTATGTAGCTAGCTACATTTATTCTATTAGCTCTGTAAAACAATGCTAATTGTGTCAAAGAAGTATTGGCTTGTTGTATTTTGAAGCTACCCTGGAAAAATATCTTCTTATACCACTTGGTCATTTTCTGAGTGCATTCCACAAAGCTGTTTATCATGTTTGCCTTATCCACTGCCCCCATTTTGAGGTTATAATCAAGCACGCAGTCTGGTTTTATTTTTATTTTTCCCCTCAGGTGGTCCACCTTCCCTGTGGCCGACATGGTTGCTGTATGGACAGTGGAGAGGACATGGATGTCTCGTTTGTCATGCCACTTTACTGCCAGCTGTTGACATTTCTTATTTTGATTAACTGGTCATTTAGGATGGCAGTAGCATTGTTGATGAAATGCAGTCATCACAGCAGAACTAGGAAGCGGTCTTGGGAAAAGAGGGTGGCAAAGAAGGGAGTTGCAAACATATGATCTGTGCTCTTCTTTACTATCCCCATGAGAAGGACTGTCACCAGGAAGGTATACATTTCACTAATTGTGGTTGTCCCCCCCACTCCTGGCTCTCTCTTCTCCTGTAGCTCCAAGGCATAGCGATTGGTCTCTGCTATGTCTCCCACCAGCTCCTTTGTCAGAAACAACTTGAAGCACTCTGCCTCAGATGGAAATTGCAAGGGGCGTTGCACTCCAGACTGGGACTCATCAAAGCAAACAGCAGGGCCAGGAGAGGTGAAATGGCTGGCAGCCTTCCAGCTACCACAGAACTCCTGTGCTTCATCCACTGTCGGTCTGCCTCCATCACCACCAGCATCTTCAAAGGGGAACTGGGACTTTGTCAGTGGAAAAGGGGTCCTCAGATTCAGGGTTCTCAATGGCTGGGGGGCAGCTCCTCACTGTCACAGTCAGAATCTGATTCCTGACTTTCAGACTCATTGTCAGAATTTTAAAAAATCTCCAGAATTTCCGCATTTGTGAGCTGTCTCCTTTTGAAAGACATTGCTTATGTTACAGCTTAGCTCACTAGCTACATACATAACAACACTGAATGGCTCAGAGTGGGAGTGAGAGGTTACGTGATTGACTGCCTGCACGCGCCATTTGTATCAATAAATCACTATCAGAAATGTTTTTGTGGTAAATATTGATATATTTACTGTTTTATTCACGTTTTTCAAGTTCTGGTGATAAATCATGCATTCCGATTCTTGCATAGATTGTAATGGGCACATATTATGTGTGTAAAATACTTTTTTGACGGTTGTACTGATTATGATGAGCTAAGCTAATTCCAGCTATGTGTGGAGCCATGTTTGTTGACATACAATGCATTCTGGGTTTCACGTAGTCGTCTGTCGGACCAAAGATTCTATAACAAAATGAGGTGAGTAAGGGTTCACTCATGTTTTAAGAACTTCAGGAAGTGAATGGTGGGATGCGAACGATGGTAGATGACACACCCCTTCAACATGCATACTATAAACATACCAAATTAATCTTGTCTTCTTTTATTATCTTTGGTTTCTGTGAGGAAAAAAAGCATGGTGGAGCTCGGAAACTAATCATCGTCGGGTTAATTTCAAGAAAGTGTTTTATTCAATTATTTCAATCAATGGTGAGCTCACCCGTGATGTGATTAATTATAAATAGTAAATGCTATTAGCTAATTCATATTGTAGTTTATGTCAGCCGAGAGTTATAAAATATGACTGCTTGTGTTGCGTCAGTCTTTCCTCAGTTAGCGCTAGGACAAATGTAGCCTACATTTTCCCGGTTTGGATGATTGTGTTATGCTGTAGATACTTCTGTGAATATCTGAACATTGCATCCAAAAATAAACTGCTCACATTCTGGACGTAACTTTGTACGGACTGTGTTTGTGTAAATAGTTTCTGAAAAAAGTGTGGCCAGCTCAATTGCTGATTTGTTGCGTCATTCGAATCTGGCCGTTCTAAACAAGCGTTCTAAATGAGTGTTCTAATCACACAGGTGTGATCGTACGCTTCAGGGACTACTGTAGAACGATCACACCCATGTGATGGTACTGTGAAAGGGTTAAGAAACGTTGCTTGTTCTTTATATCTGCCTCTGTACTGTTTCCCTTTAATGGGCCAAGAACCTGTCTAATGTTTAGATGTGACAATTGTAATAACAATTTTATATTTTTTCTAAGGTGTTGTCAGGTCCGTTGCATTGCTCAGAACTGTTGACCCTACTCAATGGGTGGCCTGTCCCGAACCTGTGTGATCTGGTTGAGGTGTTCTCCTCATTAAACAGTAACTGCCGCAGTCTGGTAGTTGTTCCATTTTAGCTAACCCTAGTCGGCAGGTGTTACAATATATCACAGTCATGTACGTGAAAATACTACAGTAAAGTCTGCAAAAATACTAGAGTGATTACTACTGTATAGTATACTGCAGCAGTGGGGAACCGTCGCACTACTACAACACAAACTAACTAACATTACTAATGTTAGCGTGGGGAAACTACTGCTTGCAACAGTGATGATTTTCTCTTGCCGCTCTCTTCTTCTTTAAGGTTTAATAGCAGAATACAACCTATCCTAATAGTGATAATGTTAGCCGGCTTGTGTTGTAGTAGCGTGACAAAGGTTACGGCAGCTGCAGCAGCAGCCTGCATCAACTTCAAGGTGGATGTTTTCAAGATTAACTTTGATACTATGTTTTACAAATGATCTAGTGAGTTGCACTTTTTTTGTTGCAGCTTGCTTGCTTGCTTGCTTGCTATCTCTTTGAAAATAATGACTGTGAAACATTGTTGAATTTAACTTTAGATCACCGGTTAGTGTGATAAACGTGATCAAATATGTTTGCAATGGGAAGTAAAAGCTGGTTTGTTCATTTAATTTTGGAAATTAAATGGTTGTGCTTTTGTATTGGTATGATTTCATGGGGCCTACTGGAGTAAATGGGCTGCCTATTCTTTAACAATATTAAATGCTGTGTGTGACTGCTTTTGCCTGTTTATCAACCATGTCTATGTGTTTGACCAAAATTGTCTCTCCTTCAGCGCCATAGACTGCACAGGTATTACGGCTGATGTCCTTTCAGCACCATGAGCCTGTCACCTTTGATGTGACACTGTTGTCACTATTACTGATAGTGTGATAGTGGTGTTGGCTACCATACGTTTTGTAAACAGTGCATTATTCATGTTGTGTCCATGCCGGTTCTGTCTCTGTATGTGTTGGAGCCCAAAGCTCGGCCAGGGCTGTTTGATTAATTCATAATGACATCAAAACGTATTGCTCCTCCTTCACTAGAACTAGAATGTTCTGCCTACAGAAAATATGTTGGGCCCATTAAGTCATGCTATGTTTTCTGTTATTTTCTAGATTTTTTTGTTTGATATTTAGTGGAAGATTTTTGGTCCCTCTGCAGGCCTAGGTCCTATAGTCACGGTTCGCCACTGTACTACAGTCATGTCCGCAAAAACACTACAGTGATAATGTAGTATACTATAGTCATGTCCACAAAAACACCACAGTGCATACTATACTATACTTCCGTCATGTTCACAAAAACACTACAGTGATACTGTAGTATACTATAGGGGTGGGTGGGGGGGTGATGGAGCGACTTCTCGGGCCATAGATAGCTTTACTTGATTTATAGAAATTGTGCATGTGCCTTATTCGTCCACCATGCATTCTGCACAGCACGCAAGGTTGCTTGCACTTCCTTGCGTGATGCACGCCATTGTTGGAGGAGGGTAGCAGATGGGGGACTGTTGAAAGTATACCTGTGCGCTTTGTGCATATTGTCCAGTAAGGTTGTCATGGTGTCAGTTCTCATTGCTCCAGTCCTGAAGTTTCCTACCTCTGTAGCCAATGGAGTGGTCTGCTGCCTGATTTAGCACTGAGCTAATAGATGCCCACTTCTGGTCCATGGGGTCCTCTGCACTCAGAACAGGTTCAGTCTCCCTCAGCCTTTCAGCGAGAGAGTGACGGAACTCGTTCCTTACTGCTGCTTTCTCAAACCGGGTACGGTGCAGAGGCCTCTTACTGGACTTCTGCAGTCGTTGGGGAGACGTATTCTCATCTGGTGTTTAGCCAGTATCATACGGTGATCTGTCCAGCATTCTGCACCCCTCATGGCATCTGTCAGCAGGACATTATTAGTGTCAGAACTAGAGGTCGACCGATTAATCGGAATGGCCAATTAATTAGGGCCGATTTCAAGTTTTCATAACAATCGGAAATCGGTAATTTTGGTCGCCGATTGACGCCGATTTTTTTTAAAATAGGCAAGTCAGTTAAGAACACATTCTTATGTTCAGTGACGGCCTAGGAATGGTGGGTTAACTGCCTTGTTCAGGGGCAGAACGACAGATTTTTACCTTGTCAGCTCAGGGATTTAATCTTGCAACCTTACGGTTAACTAGTCCAACGCTCTAACCACCTGCCTTACGAGGAGCCCGCCTGTTACGGGAATGCAGTAAGAAGCCAAGGTAAGTTGCTAGCTAGCATTAAACTTATCTTATAAAAAAACAATCAATCAATCATAATCACTAGTTATAACTACACATGGTTGATGATATTACTAGTTTATCTAGCGTGTCCTGCGTTGCATATAATCGATGCAGTGCGCATTCGCGAAAAAGAACTGTCGTTGCTCCAATGTGTACCTAACCATAAACATCAATGCCTTTCTTAAAATCAATACACAGAAGTATATATTTTTTAAACCTGTATATTTAGCTAAAAGAAATCCAGGTTAGCAGGCAATATTAATTAACCAGGTGAAATTGTGTCACTTCTCTTGCGTTCATTGCACGCAGAGTCAGAGTATATGCAACAGTTTGGGCCGCCTGGCTCATTGCGAACTAATTTGCCAGAATTTTACGTAATTATGACATAACAATGAAGGTTGTGCAATGTAACAGGAATATTTAGACTTATGGATGCCACCCGTTAAATAAAATACAGAACGGTTCCGTATTTCACTGAAAGAATAAACGTTTTGTTTTCGAGATGATAGTTTCCGGATTCGACCATATTAATGACCTAAGGCTTGTGTTTCTGTGTCTTATGATGTTATAATTAAGTCTATGATTTGATAGAGCAGTCTGACTGAGCGATGGTAGGCACCAGCAGGCTCGTAAGCATTCATTCAAACAGCACTTTCGTGCGTTTTGCCAGCAGCTCTTTGCAATGCTTCAAGCATTGCGCTGTTTATGACTTCAGGCCTATCAACTCCCGAGATTAGGCTGGTGTAACCGATTTGAAATGGCTAGCTAGTTAGCGGGGTGCGCGCTAATAGCGTTTCAAACGTCACTCGCTCTGAGACTTGGAGTAGTTGTCCCCCCTGCTCTGCATGGGTAACACTTCTTCGAGGGTGGCTGTTGTCGATGTGTTCCTGGTTCGAGCCCAGGTAGCGGCGAGGAGAGGGATGGAAGCTATACTGTTACACTGGTAATACTAGAGTGCCTATAAGAACACTCAATAGTCAAAGGTATATGAAATACAAATCGTATAGAGAGAAATAGTCCTATAATTCCTATAATAACTACGACCTAAAACGTCTTACCTGGGAATATTGAAGACTCATGTTAAAATGAACCACCAGCTTTCATATGTTCTCATGTTCTGAGCAAGGAACTTAATAGTTAGCTTTCTTACATGGCACATATTGCACTTTTACTTTCTTCTCCAACACTTTGTTTTTGCATTATTTAAACCAAATTGAACATGTTTCATAATTTATTTGAGGATAAATTGATTTTATTGATGTATTATATTAAGTTAAAATAAGTGTTCATTCAGTATTGTTGTAATTGTCATGATTACAAATAAATAAAAACATATCGGCCGATTAATCGGTATCGGCTTTTTTTGGCCCTCCAATAATCGGTATCGGCGTTGAAAAATCATAATCTGTCGACCTCTAGTCAGAACGTCTCACTATGACGTAGTCGATCAGGTGCCAGTGTTTGGAACGTGGGTGCGTTCCTGCTGTTTTACATTTGTTCTTCTGCTGGAAAAGGGTGTTAATGACAAGGAGATTGTGCTCGGCACATAGTTAGCAGTCCCAGGCCCTTCTCATTGACCTGGCCAACACCATTCCTTCCCAGCACTCCGCTCCATATCCTGTTGTTCTGTCCCGCCCTAGTGTTGAAGTCACCCAACAGAAAGATCTTGTCATTCTTGGTGAGGGCGTCATCTAGTAACTGGTAGAAGCAGTCCTTTGCCTCATTTTCAGATGGTAACGTTGGTGCGTATGCACTGAGAAGAGTAGCATAGTGCATCTTTGCTAGGGGTATACGGAGAGACATGAGTCTTTCACTTATGCCGACAGGTGTTTTGGTGAGGCTGGGTAAAAGGCTGTTCTTAATTGCCAGTCCCACACAGTGCTGATGTTGTCCACCCAGAAGGTAACCTTTCCAGAAGAAGGTGTAGCCTTCTCACTCTTTCAGGGGACCTTCATCCAGGAACCTGGTCTCACTCAGGGCAGCAATGTCAACGTTGTTGCACATTAGTTATGCAGCAATCAAAGGTGTTCTCCGATGGGGTCTATCGCTATTATCGTCAGTGTCCAAAGAATTCTGATGTTCCATGTCGCCAGTTTCAGGGGAATTATTTCCTTTAGCATTTTTCGACCACCGAGTGAAACTCCCGATAGGTGTGGTAGCCTATCCAGGATGAAGTGAGTGGATAATTTTTAGGCCACCTTTTCTAAGCATCTCCCCAGCTGGCGTGAGCAGTGTGGCTCCTAAATAGGGCTGCTCAGTCAAACAGGTGTCTGCCGAGAGCAGCTGCCACTCAAATCCCATCTGCTGGCGACCATAATAGTCCTGTGCTGCTGGTGTGCAGAGGTCTGATTAAGGGCCCCGTCACCAGACACCGCAACTTCCAGACTTTAGTCCGGATCCCCAGTCTGTCGGCACTGCCTACCGCACGCCGCCAGCACGCTGCTTTTCTCTCAGGGTATGCTTGTTGTACCAGACTAACCCACAAGGCAGACTACTACCCCCCCCCCCCCCCCCTACACACACACACACACACACACACACACACACAGCGTATGACAACAGGAACAGGACAACGTTCCCAATAAGGCAGCCCAGAGATGTCAGATGCTATCAGGCTGTTTGGCCAGGAGTGGGCCCATTTCATTCCCATGAGGCAGTTTGCCCAGCGGCGTTCCCAGGTCCGAGGAGGATGTGGTCAGAGTGAGAGATAGAGGGAATGAAACAGAGAGGGAGAGAGAGAGAAGAAAGAAGATAGGCGCAATAATACTCCACTGTGATGACACGTATGATTCAAGAGTTTTGTGTTGTTTTGACTCAGCAGCGTGATTGGCCCATAATGCCTTGCAACCACTCGACCCCTCATTGACCTGTGATGAGGCCACACGCTCTCGCCGTCCCGGTAATGACGTGTGTGAGGGGGGCTGTGGCTGGGGTTCCATGGTAGCTGACAGATTGAAGAGCACTAAGTCCCTGGAAATTGAGCATAGCACGCAAAGTGTGAGTTCATAAAATGTTTAAGATTCACTTTGTTTACTTCATATTCGGTAGTCTATATATCAAAACTGGAAAACTGTCTCATCTGAATTGATCTAATGCATCTTGAGGGTGAATCTCATAGATCTCACTATTCTCACAGATCAAATGGTAAAGTGAAAACACAAACTGAGGACTTCAAGGTGACTGCTGCTCCTGAATGGATGCAACACACGCTCTTATACACAGCCTGCACGCTGCTTTGCAACACTCATTTCAGTGTGTAATCATAAGGTATTTACACTGGTCCAGTGTACTGTAAATGTTATATTGTATTTGTAAAAAAAAAATGTGGCCCCTGTTCTCACTCAAGTACAGACTTGTGGTTGGTAAAGCATGCTCGTTAAAAATAAAATGTGCAAATCTTTGAATGCAAAAAAGGCTGGGTTTTATGCGCCTCGGGCAGAAACACATTGCTATAATTTGTCCTTTTGCCAATGCCAGGGGGTGAACAAAAAGTGTCTAAGGAAAGATAGGGAGGAAGACACTGATTTAACGTCCGTGCCATGTTATTGTGGATGGAAACAATGTGTTAGCGGAAGAGATTCTGGCTAATTGCTCATAATGGGAGCAACTGGAAATACTGTTACGGTCAGTTTAAACTCAGGATTTCATCTCGGACTCCTTGTTTACATCTGCCTAACAGATATACACACACTACTTGCATACATACTCAGATACGTGCACATGCACACACACACCTCAAGAATGTGGGGAAGAGGAGATCTCTTACCAGATATCAAAGAAAAGGCAACATTTGTGACACTGACCACAATCACTGTGCCTGTTTTCAACTGTCTCATTCAAGTGTGTTGTGTAAGATAAATGTGAAAAGTTGGCTTGCAACTGTGGGAAATTTGTCTGTTTTGAGAGTGCTATTTCTTGTCTAATACTCCTCTCCATTTGCCATGCATATTCTCCCTATTTTAGCTATCCTCATTTTTCTTCTCCTCTCTTTTCATTATCTCCTAATTTCAGCTACCCCTTTCTATTGTCCTTGGTTAGCCTTTCCTTTGCTAATGTCTATCCTATTCTCTCTTCTTCTTTCCTCCTGTCCTCACTTCTTCACTTCTCTCCTCCTTGCATCACTTCGATTGTCCTCTCCCCTTCATCTCTGTTCCATATTCATTTGAATATCCGGGAGCACTATGGAAAGAGTTTTTATTTATCACAGGTTCCGGAAACAACAGGTGTAGACTAACAGTGAAATGCCTACTTACGGGGCCTTCCCAACTACAGAGAGAACATGTTTTAAATAATAGAAAAAAAGAACACAAGGAATAAATACACAGTGAGTAACGATAACTTGGCTATATACACGGGGTACCAGTAATAAGTCGATGTGCAGGGGCACGAGGTATAACATAGTGTATGAACAGCGCGCTCGGAAAAGTATAATTTTTGCCAATTTTGTTACTTTACAGCCTTATTTCTCCCTCATCAATCTACACACAATACCCCATAATGACAAATCAGAAAGTTTTTTTTTGCAAATGTATTAAAAATTAAAAACTGAAATATGACATTTACATAAGTATTCAGACCCTTTACTTTGTTGAAGCACCTTTGGAAGCGATTACAGCCTTGAGTCTTCTTGGGTATAACGCTACAAGCTTGGCACACCTGTATTTGGGGAGTTTCTCCCATTCTTCTCTGCAGATCCTCTCAAACTTTGTCAGGCTGCACAACTATTTTCAGGTCTCCCCAGAGATGTTTGATCGGGTTCAAGTTCGGGCTCTGGCTGGGCCACTCAAAGACATTCAGAGACTTGTCCCGAAGGCACTTTTGCGTTGTCTTGGCTATGTGCTTAGGGTCATTGTCCTGTTGGAAGGTGAACTGTCGCCCCAGTCTGAGATCCTGAGCGCTCTGGAGCAGGTTTTCATCAAGTATCTCTCTGTACTTTGCTCCTTTCATCTTTCCCTCGATCCTAACTAGTCTCCCAGTCCCTTCCACTGAAAAACATCCCCACAGCATGATGCTGTCACCACCATGCTTCACCGTAGTGTGGTGTCAGGTTTCCTCCAGAAGTGACCCTTGGTATTCATTTCATCAGACCAGAGAATCTTGTTTCTCATGGTCTGAGAGTCCTTTAGGTGCCTTTTGGCAAACTCCAAGTGGGCTGTCATGTGCCTTTTTTTGAGGAGTGGCTTCCGTCTGGCCACTCTACCATAAAGCCCTGATTGGTGGAGTGCTGCAGAGATCGTTGTCCTTCTGGAAGGCTATATGGAGAACGTTCCTGCTTCCCTTGCTCGCACCCCTTTTCATGCCATTCTGCTGTTGGGAGACCAGTCCAAATCTCTCCGGCTTCTTATTGACTCTGGGGTAGACAAGAGCTTTTTGGACACTACCCTGGCGTCCGAGCTGAACATCCCCACTCAGCCCCTCTCCATTCCCATGGACGTTAGAGTACTGGACGGGCGCTCTATAGGCTGAGTCACCCACAACACCACTCCCATCAACCTAAGTGTGTCAGGGAACAACAGCGAGGCTATCCAGTTCCTGCTCATCAAGTCCACTCTGATTGCCGTGGTATTCGGATTCTCAAGGCTCCGGCAACACAATCCCTTCATTAACTGGTGAACGGGTGCCTGGGCCACTTCGCTCCCGCCACACCGAAATTATGACTGTGGGATTGACCTTCTCCCTAGCTCGACTCCGCCCCGGGGATGACTGTACTCTCTGTCGGGACCAGAGACCAAGGAGATGGAGACCTACATTGGGGACTCCCTTGCTGCAGGATTCATCCGTCCTTCTTCTCCCACCGGCGCAGGGTTCTTCGCGGAGAAGAAGTACAAGACCCTGCGCCCATGCATTGACTACGGGGTCTCAATGACATAATGGTGGAGAACCGCTACCTGCTACCACTAATCTCCTCAGCTTTCGAGCCGCTCCGGGGGTCCACTGTGTTTTCCAAGCTGGATCTATGGAATGCCTACCTCCTGGTGCGGATATGGGAAGGGGACGAGTGGAAGACCGCCTTCAACACGGCCAGTGGTCACTACGAGTATCTGGTCATGCCATTTGGCCTTACCAACCCCCCTGCTATGTTCAAGGCTCTGGTCAATGATGTTATCCGTGACATGTTGAACCGGTTCGTCTTTATCTACCTAGAAGACATCCTCATCTTCTCTCGTTCCACCCAATAACGTGCTCCACGTCTGACAGGTTCTCCAACGCCTTCTGGAGAACCAGCTGTTTGTAAAAGCAGAGAAGTGTGAGTTCCATCGTTCCACCATCCCTTTTCTGGGTTTCATCATCGCCTCAGGGAGTGTGCAAATGGATCCCGGGAAGGTGAGAGGTGGTGGATTCGCCCCAGTCTACTTCCAGGGTGCAGCAGCAATGCTTCCTGGGGTTCGCCAACTTCTATCGCCTCTTTATCCAGGATTACAGCAACCTGGCTTTCGCCCTGTCCGCACTCACCTCGCCCAAGGTTTTGTTCACATGGTCTCCAGCTGCTGACTGGGCTTTCTGGGACCTCAAACATTGCTTCACCACAGCTCATATCCAGACCCTTCCCGTCAGTTTGTGGTGGAGGCCGATGCTTCTGATGTCAGAGTGGGGGCGGTCCTGTCCCAGCGTTCTGCCCTGGACCTCAAGCTATGCCTTCTTCTCCCACCACCTCAACGCCATGGAAAATAACTACGATGTGAGGAATCGTGAGCTTCTCACGGTGAAGATGGCGCTGGAGGAGGCGGAACACCCAATCATTGTGTGGACCGACCACAATTACCTGGTGTATCTCTGCACCACCAAGTGCCTCAACTCCAGGCAAGCCAGATGGGCCCTGATGTTCAAACGGTTTAACTTCTCCCTCTCGTACCGGCCCGAGATCCAAGAATGTCAAGATGGATGCACTGTCCCATCACTATAGTCCCACGGGTACCACCCCGGAGCCCAAGAACATCCTTCCCACCCCATGCATGATGACGGCACTCAACTGGGGTATAGGAAAACAGGTTCGGGAGGTGCAGCGTTCCCAACCGAACCCTGGGGGGGCCCCTATATAATCGGATGTTTGTGCCTGATGCTGTCCGCTCTGCGGTCCTGGAGTGGGCCAATTCTTCCAGGCTTACCTGTCACCCGGGCTCCCGTCGAACCCTGGCCTTTGTGCGAAAGAAACCTCCCGGGTGGCGCAGTGGTCTAGGGCACTGCATCGCAGTGCTAGCTGCGCCACCAGAGTCTCTGGGTTCGCGCCCAGGCTGGGCTGGGTTCGCGCCCAGGCTCTGTCGCAGCCGGCCGCAACCGGGAGGTCCGGGAGGCGCACAATTGGCATAGCGTCGTCCGGGTTAGGGAGGGTTTGGCCGGTAGGGATATCCTTGTCTCAGTATGTAAAATGTAATAAAATGTATGCACTCTACTGTAAGTTGCTCTGGATAAGAGCGTCTGCTAAATGACTAAAATGTAATGTAAAAAATGTGCGACAACACTTTTGGTGGCCTACAATGGTTCCGGATGTCGCCGCGATTGTCTCTTACTGCACGGTCTGTGCTCAGAATAAGACTTTTTGGCAAGCTTTGGCTGGTCTTCTGCAAACACTGCCTGTCCCTCACCGTCCCTGGTCCCACATATCCCTGGATTTTGTCATGGGTCTCCCCACGTCTGAGGGCAACACTGCCATCCTGACTGTGGTCAACCGATTTTCCAAGGCCACTCATTTAATTTCTCTCCCCAAACTACCCTCGGCCAAGGAGATGGCCCAGTTCATGTTGCAGCACATCTTCCGGATCCATGGACTGCCCGTGGACAGGCATTCTGCGCCATCATTGGGTCGTCGGCCATGCTGTCCTCTGGGTTCCACCCCCAGTCCAATGGCCAGTCGGAGCGAGCCAACCAGGATCCTGACTACACTGCGCTGCCTGGTCTCCGCCAAACCCACCTCCTGGAGCCAGCAGCTGGTGTGGGTCAAGTACGCCGCAACACCTTTCCCTGCTCTGCCTCGGGCCTATCTATGTTTAAGTGTTCCCTGGGGTATCAGCCCCCGCTCTTCCCCGAGCAGGAGGAAGAGTTTGGCATACCTTATGCCCAGATGTTTGTCCGCTGCTGTCATCGTCCCTGGAGGAGAGTCCGGTTAGCCCTCCTCAAGACCACCTCCAGGTATCAACGACAAGCCTGATTGCTATTGGACCCCGGTCCCCGGTATCGTCTCGGGCAGGAGGTATGACTATCCACCCGGGATCTGCCCCTCCAGGTGGAATCCCACAAACTCTCCCCCGGTTTATTGTCCCATTTCCCATCTCCAAGATTATTAGCCCCTCTGCTGTATGTATTCTGTTGCCCTGTACCCTTCGTATACATCTCACCTTTCATGTGTCCAGAGTCAAACCTATGTCTCACAGCCCTTTGTCTCCTGTTTGTCTCCCCATTATCCCCTGTGTATGTATACCTGTGTTCTCTGTTTGTCGTTGCCAGTTCGTCTTGTTTGTCAAGTCAACCAGCGTTTTTGTTCTCAGCTCCTGCTTTTCCCAGTCTCTTTTTCTCGCCCTCCTGGTTTTGACCCTTGCCTGTCCTGACTCTGAGCCTGCCTGCCGACCTGTACCTTTGCCCCACCTCTGGATTGTTGACCTCTGCCTACCCTGACCCTGAGCCTGCCTGCCGTCTGGTACCGTTGTCCCACCTCTGGTTTTCTGACCCCTGCCTGCCTTGACCTGTCTATCGCCTGCCCCTATTGGAATATTAAACCATTGTCAATTTTACTTGTCTGCATCTGGGTCTTAACTTGATTCCTGCTATCCCAAATGTTTTGGGGACAAATTTCACTGTCCTAGAAGTTTGAAAAGTTCACATTTCCACCTCAGAGCCGTCTACACAGACAATAAGAACATATTTAAGGTGGGCCAGATGGAGACCAGGAAAACAACACAAGGTTTAATGACTTACACGTAAAACCAACTTTGTTACAAAATCTAGTGTTAAATCCAACCCTGCCTTGCTACAAAGTCTACTGTGATTAGCGTTACATGTAACCCTGCTTACAGAATGAATAATTGCAGAAGAACACTGTAATCAAATGAACAAATAATAGGTTTTATGACATAAAATTAAAAGAGTTTTCGACATTAACCTGTCTTAACATGCTTATCATTGTGTCTATAGAGTGAAATGTATATTTAAAGACATTGTACATTTTCGTTGCATAAGGCTCAGCCCTGCTATAGTAGTTCACTAAACTACAGAGTATGTTGTTCATTGAAGTTGTTGTCTCTGGCTCTTTTGATATCAGATTCAGAATGAATAATGACAAGGTTTGTAGTAGTTTGAAAGGATTTGACCCACCTTAGGCCAGGAGTGTTTCCAATTCACATGAACCTACAAGAAAAACCCCAGCCCATAGTCATAGCACAGATGAAAATGGAAGATATCTATAACAAATAATATTTTGTCATAGCCTTACGAATAGGACGCAGATTTTTTCCTGACCGGGTCATGAGATTAGAAAAAAACTCCACGCCCCAGGAAAGACACGTACAAATTTTACCACACCACTTTTGAACCTGTGGAGCCACCTCTGCACATAGGACAGGGTAATACTTCATTTACAAATCAAATCAAATTGTATTAGTCTCATGCGCCGAATACAACAGGTGTAGATCTTACAGTGAAATGCTTACTTACGAGCCCCTAATCAACAATGTAGTAAAAAAAATTCAGATAAGAATAAGAGATAAAAGTAACAAGTAATTAAAGACCCGCAATGAAATAACAATAGCGAGACTATATACAGGGGGGTACCGATACAGAGTGCTGGGGCACTGGTTATTTGAGGTAGTATGTACATGTTGGTAAAGTTATTAAAGTGACTATGCATAGATTACAACAGAGAGTAGCAGTAAAGAGGGGGGGGGGGGGGGGGGGGCACTGCAAATAGTCTGGGTAGCCATTTGACTAGATGTTCAGGAGTCTTTTGGCTTGGGGGTAGAAGCTGTGCATCTTATAGTAATGACATTATTATGACTCTGTTACGATGTAAATTTGAAATACAGTTTTAGCCATAGCTGATCATTATAAAAAGTAAGAATCCAAAAGAGAAGCTAGACAAATTGCTACAGACACGGTCGGAGTTGAGTGGCAGAAGCTGAGTTTCAGGTCAAAGATCCCAGATGAGGTTGACCTCCGTCTTCAACTACAGAGGTCAATGTTGTGAAGTGCCATCCCGTGTCTGACTGGTTAGATTAGAATAGAATCCAATTTGACTGTCCATTGTGAATCGTAAATGTGTATTTTGGCTGATGTTATTCCCAACACCCAGACACGCACGCACACGTACAGTGGAAGCAGCACAGGGTCAACCACAGAATAATCACCCTCAAAACAATGGCTGTCCATTGGGTAGTAATAATCATCGTGGAAAAACAAACAGGAATCACTTTCCAAACCCATGAAGACTGCTGGGTTGTTTCGTTACACTAACACCAAACTCCTCTTGTGAAACACTAACCATCCTGAGTGAACATGTTCCAAAACAGACACATTGTGGATCACCTTGCGGGTGAACTGCGTGTGTGGAATGGAATGTTGGTGTGATTAAGACACATTAAGATACACCGTCTGGCCGTCTGTATGGTTGTCACTCTGTTTGTCTGTCTGTTTGTCTGTCTGTCGGTCTGTGTGTCCTCCGGTGGGTTTCCAGGCCGTCACATGTTGTGTTTCGTGTTATCACATGGCTCGCTTCATCTGCTAGCGGGGATCAGTCACTCGTGGGGTAAGAGGGCAGGATTGGTCAAGTAGCGGGGCTGAGCTATATTTGGTCTGGGAGAGTGCGTCTGTATGATCGAGCGGTGTTTGTGTGTGTCAGCATGTGGCATGGGCGGGCCGCTGCACTCCAGCCCCCCCCCCCCTCTTTTGCAGGAGTGCCTCGAGGCCATCATTAAACACAGGGAGAGCGTGAGCGTATACCGGCCCTGCCGTCAACGGGAGTTATGTCACATACTTGCATGTGTGACTGATCACCCATCTCGTTCAGTGTTTCAGACCCAGCGGTCTGTCACTAATGTCTGGTACTCAATCAACGGACATTGTCATAACTGAAGAACATCCCCGGAGAGAATACAATGTGTTGGATGTGAGCTCTAATAGCTTGCTACACACTGCCATGGGGCAGGTAAAAACATGCCAGGCTTCTGTTTACCACAACTCCCTTTTTAGATACCACCTACTGGTATTAGCTCATGATGACTCCAAATATGAGTAGCCTGTGCCCAGACAGTCCCAAGTCTTTCCAGCCGGTGTGACGTCATTGGGCCTCCCCCTGGGATTATTCATATGGTGCATATCTCACCAGGGCGTGTTACCCTATTAGGCTTCCCCCTCAAATAATCACTCTTTCATCATACTAAGTGGCGTTAAATTGTGATTCAGATAACTATGAATCGTAACGTTTTTCAAACTTTCTCTGTCTGGACAGATTCTAAGCCGGAATTCAATCTGATCAACACTCGATCCGTGTTATAGCGCGCTTGACATTTAAAGGAATAAAACTAGTTGGATGGTGTATGTGTGTTAGAGTTCTCATTTTCAGCCCGAACCTGACGGCCCCGGTCTTATACAATTTATGAGAACTGATTCGGGCCGGGCGGGTTTCAGGCTTGGTGCTCTGTGTTATGAAAGACTGTGCATGTCTGCCGCAACTTTTACTACTGCTCTCTCTCAGCAGCACAGCCTGAGCGGCGCCAGGATTTCAATATTGGCTGGGCCAGAGAAATTTGTGGCCATGATTACATTTGTTATTCTGATGATTGAAAGGTTTCAAATTGCAATAGGAATTGTCTGGAGTGCACTTGAGAGAATGATGATCCAGGAGACCATGACAGGCAGCACATCTCACAATCAGGAGAAGCCCATAATCCAATGGAATCTGTTAACGCCAATACATCTTAACAAAATACACCCAGTGACTTCCCTGCCTTGCTGGACCTTGTATTCTATTGAAAGTAGACCCATTACTGATCAAAATAGTTTCCTAGGCTTGCTGCAGGATGAAACATGCGTTCAAAACATGGGGCTTTTGAGCTATTATTCAAATGCAATTATCTTAAGCCATACTTTTAAATACGGTGTACCATTTATTTGAATTGTTTTCGAGAGACTCACAAGAAGATATTGAGAGAATGGGTGAAGAATATTAGGGATCAATGAACGAAAGCCATATAAATATATGCACATTATTCTCTGTTTCAGTGCCAATTGGTAGATTTAAAAAATAGTTAGGTTTAGGTAAGTAACACTAACACTAAAGTGACAGTTATAAATGTATGTGGGTATTGCTGACGGTGGCTCCCGATGGTGGCTAATATTTAATACAAATTGTAAAAACGAATTTTTTAGAAAAGCCCGAACATGTAATTAAAACATTCTAAAGGGCATAAATCAACTCGGTAGGTTTGGCGCTACAGAAGCCTTGAGTCTCCAAATTGCTTCTCTGCAAATTATGAGGACATGCAATGAAAATGCTGAATAACGGCTCAGCTATTTATAGGCTACTTCACTGTGGAAAAGGGGTCACAAGACATGTTATGTTGATGAATGGAGAACGGTGTTATTTCAACCGGAAATACAGGACTATATGTTTTTTCACTTGGAACTGACAGGTGCTCGACCTTATTTATGGTTTTCTCACGCCTAAAGGTGATGGAATTATTAGGGAATTAAGTCAAGGTCAGAATACAGCATTATCTGTAGACACCTCCACCACACCTCCAGTTATTTTATCTCTACCCCAAACATGTACCTTGCAAAATTCTGATTCTAATTCCAATTATTTTCAAATGGACTTGAATTTAAATGGAATTGACGTCATCCCTGGATAGCACACTTGGGATGCAACCTCACCTGAGATTTGAATTCAGAACTTCTGAGATGCCAGCAACCTGAATTGCCTGCTACGCCACCAGGTCTGTGGCCATGACAGCGATTGTCCACAGACTTATTGACAAGAACATATTTCTGCACTTTGCTAAAAGCTTTGTTGCCCAGAATCAAGTCAATAATTGTGCTGTTGTCTGCAAACACCTACGAAAAAGTAGCAGTGCTCAGGGACACTTGACATTAAGTGTGCATTAATGCTCTTGGGATCTGAACTTGCAACCTTTTGGTCGGGAGTGCATACTTTCTTCAGCAGTGCCACCAGGTACTTATTTGTTACTGTACCAAGAACATACAGTACCAGTCAAAACTTTGGACACACCTACTCATCTGGACCGCAGAGTGAAGGAAAAGCAGCCAAGTGCTCAGCATATGTGGGAACTCCTTCAAGACTGTTGGAAAAGGATTCCTCATGAAGCTGGTTGAGAGAATGCCAAGAGTGTACAAAGCTGTCATCAATGCAAAGGGTGGCTATTTTGAAGAATATAAATATATTTTGATATGTTTAACACTTTTTTTGGTTACTACCTGATTCCATATGTGTTGTTTTCATATTTGTGATGTCTTCACTATTATTCTACAATGTAGAAAATAGTGAAAATAAAGAAAACCCTGGAATGAGTAGGTGTGTCCAAACTTTTGACTGGTAATACGAGTATGGTTACGGTACAGTGTTGTTCCATGGTGTACAAAAAGGTCAAAGGTAGACATAACATACCTTCAGAGGTACGGATAATCTAGTATAGTGGTACATTTCTCTACTCAATATATTCAATACAAGGTACAATCATTGCTGCACTTTGAAATGTAGGTTTGGGCAATGTGCTAGCAGGGCTTATTAGCATATTTGGTAGAATGGTCTAAAATATGTTCTATTTGTGCCAACCGTCAGTGGAAATGCTGTACCAGTTTAAGTGGTTTTATCATTATGTTGATTAAGGTTGAGCACCGCTTTTACACTGTCAGTTCTAAAATCTTTGTAAGAGGTCGTAACATAAACAATAATAGCTGCACTGTTAAGCAGTTTCTGTGCTCCAGTAACTTAATTTCAGCTGGTTGAAAGGAAGTTCATTTTAATTTTCATTATCTTACTGTCAAGTAGTTACAAGTGTGTTATTGTAAAATGCACATTAGCTAACTGTGGCTAATCTGTCAAACTGACCTGATGGTGTGGCAGGGAAGTAAATATGCTGTCAATCATCAAGTAATGGTGTATGTTGTCAACAAAATTAAATCAAATCAAATGTTATTGGTCACATACACATATTTAGCAGATGTTATTGCGGGTGTAGCGAAATGTTTGTGTTCCTAGCTCCAACAGTGAAGTACTGGCCTCCCGAGTGGCACAGAGGTCAAAGGCACTGCATCTCAGTGCTAGAGGTGTCACTACATACCCTGGTTCGATTCTGGGCTGTATCACAACTGGCCATGATCAGGAGTCCCATAAAGCGCCACACAATTGGCCCAGTGACGTCCGGGTTAGGGGAAGGTTTGGCCGGGGTAGGCCGTCATTGTAAATAATAATTTGTTCTTATCCCTCCTGTTCGTTTCATGTTAATTAATTCTCTGTTCCCAGTCCAAAATGACCACCCCATTATAGCTGAATATAAATCCATAATAATACATATGTTATAACCTAATGTTCTGTTAGATTTTTTTATCAACTTAAGTTCTTGTCAACATTACAAGTTTTGAATTTCTATTTGCTATTTATTGCCTGTAGGTCTCATTGACCTGAGCTCATACAACTCGTTTTTCAGTAAAAAAAAGCATACCGTATGGACTATTTTGACTTTAACAAATACTCAGATGAAACATAGTGTTATTTATCACAGACTACTTTGTGTCAAAGTTGAACAAGGACACTCTCCTCCTCACCAGTGTCATGATCAAAGATATGATCAAGAGCCTCACATACAGTATATCATTCAGTCATTGTGCTGCCACAGAATTAATTCTGAGCAAGGCCTCAAAAAATATTTATATACCAGAGCTGCGAGAAAAGTTCTATATATTATAGAAACAATGTTTTTGTGTCTGTGTTTGAAATTCACTACTCGATTGTGGGACCTTACAGGTACGTGTGTATGTGGGGTACAGAGATGAGGTAGACATTCAAAAATCATATTAACCACTATTATTGAACACAGAATGAGTCCATACAACTTATGTGATTTGTTAAGCACATTTTTACTCCTGAACTTATTTAGGCTGGTCATAACAAAAGGGTAGAATCCTTATTGACTCAAGACATTTCAGCTATTCATTTTGTATTTATTTCTAACATTTCTACAAACCAAATTCCACTTTGACATTATGGGGTATTGTGTGTAGATCAGCGACACAAAATCAAATTTTAATCAGTTTTATATTCAGGCATTAACACAAACAAATGTGGAAAAAGTAAAGGGGTGTGAATACTTTATGAAGGCATTGTAGCTCCTGGCACCATTTCGAGACATTTTACATTTGCCTTTGACATCACAAACAGACCACAATTAGCTTGGCTAGAGTGTCTGTGCAAGTCTGTTATTTACTTCACAGAGCCACACCCACTTAGAACAATACTCTGCTTGTTTACAGTGATTCATTTAATGAAGGACAGATTGAAACACTGAATACATGCCAAAATGAAACAGCTATTTCCACAGTCTGCAACTGTCGAGATAAGGGCAGTAATTATTTAACTTAAATCAGTCTCATCATCTGTAAGAAATCAAATCAGATCAAGAGTGCAAAAATAGAACAGACCCATAGACCCATATTGCATCAATTTTTTTATACATTTTTCAACCATTCATAGTAATACCATTTGATGAAAACAAGTTGTTCTATCTGAAAACAAGTTGTTCTATCAACTTTGCTAGAAACAGTTTTTAATAACAAAACAATCTTAACTATAATCACGTTTGCGCCATTGAGATCAAATCAAATCAAATGTATTTATATAGCCCTTCTTACATCAGCTGATATCTCAAAGTGCTGTACAGAAACCCAGCCTAAAACCCCAAACAGCAAGCAATGCAGGTGTAGAAGCACGGTGGCTAGGAAAAACTCCCTAGAAATGCCAAAACCTAGGAAGAAACCTAGAGAGGAACCAGGCTATGAGGGGTGGCAGGTCCTCTTCTGGCTGTGCCGGGTGGAGATTATAACAGAACATGGCCAAGATGTTCAAATGTTCATAAATGACCAGCATGGTCAGATAATAATAATCACAGTAGTTGTCGAGGGTGCAGCAAGTCAGCACCTCAGGAGTAAATGTCAGTTGGCTTTTCATAGCCGATCATTAAGAGTATCTCTACCGCTCCTGCTGTCTCTAGAGAGTTGAAAACAGCAGGTCTGGGACAGGTAGCACGTCCGATGAACAGGTCAGGGTTCCATAGCCGCAGGCAGAACAGTTGAAACTGGAGCAGCAGCACGGCCAGGTGGACTGGGGACAGCAAGGAGTCATCATGCCAGGTAGTCCTGAGGCATGGTCCTAGGGCTCAGGTCCTCCGAGAGAGAGAAAGAAAGACAGAAAGAGAGAATTTGAGAGAGCATACTTAAATTCACACAGGACACCGGATAAGACAGGAGAAATACTCCAGATATAACAAACTGACCCTAGCCCTCCAACACATAAACTACTGCAGCATAATTTTGGAGGCTGAGACAGGAGGGGTTGGGAGACACTGTGGCCCCATCCGACGATACCCCCGGACAGTGCCAAACAGGAAGGATATAACCCCACCCACTTTGCCAAAGCATAGCCCCCACACCACTAGAGGGATATCTTCAACCACCCTGAGACAAGGCCGAGTATAGCCCACAAAGATCTGCGCCACGGCACAACCCAAGGGGGGGCGCCAACCCAGACAGGAAGATCACGTCAGTGACTCAACCCACTCAAGTGACGCACCCCTCCTAGGGACGGCATGAAAGAGCACCAGTAAGCCAGTGACTCAGCCCCTGTAATAGGGTTAGAGGCAGAGAATCCCAGTGGAGAGAGAGGTACCGGCCAGGCAGAGACAGCAAGGGATTTTCGTTGCTCCAGAGCCTTTCCGTTCACCTTCACACTCCTGGGCCAGACTACACTCAATCATATGACCCACTGAAGAGATGAGTCTTCAGTAAAGACTAAAAGGTTGAGACCGAGTCTGCGTCTCTCACATGGGTAGGCAGACCATTCCATAAAAATGGAGCTCTATAGGAGAAAGCCCTGCCTCCAGCTGTTTGCTTAGAAATTCTAGGGACAATTAGGAGGCCTGCGTCTTGTGACCGTAGCGTACGTGTAAGTATGTACAGCAGGACCAAATCGGAAAGATAGGTAGGACCAAGCCCATGTAATGCTTTGTAGGTTAGCAGTAAAACCTTGAAATCAGCCCTTGCCTTAACAGGAAGCCAGTGTAGGGAGGCTAGCACTGGAGTAATATGATCACATTTTTTGGTTCTAGTCAGGATTCTAGCAGCCGCATTTAGCACTAACTGAAGTTTATTTAGTGCTTTATCCAGGTAGCCGGAAAGTAGAGCATTGCAGTAGTCTAACGTAGAAGTAACAAAAGCATGGATACATTTTTCTGCATCATTTTTGGACAGAAAGTTTCTGATTTTTGCAATGTTACGTAGATGGAAAAAAGCTGTCCTTGAAACAGTCTTGATATGTTCGTCAAAAGAGAGATCAGGGTCCAGAGTAAAGCCGAGGTACTTCACAGTTTTATTTGAGACGACTTTACAACCATCAAGATTAATTGTCAGATTCAACAGAAGATCTCTTTGTTTCTTGGGACCTAGAACAAGTATCTCTGTTTTGTCCGAGTTTAAAAGTAGAACGTTTGCAGCCATCCACTTCCTTATGTCTGAAACACAGGCTTCTAGCGAGGGCAATTTCGGGGCTTCACCATGTTTCATTGAAATGTACAGCTGTGTGTCATCCGCATAGCAGTGAAAGTTAACATTATGTTTTCGAATGACATCCCCAGAGGTAAAATATATAGTGAAAACAGTAGTGGTCTTAAAACGGAACCTTGAGGAACACCGAAATGTACAGTTGATTTTTCAGAGGACAAACCATTTACAGAGACAAACTGATATCTTTCCGACAGATAAAATCTAAACCAGGCCAGAACTTGTCCGTGTAGACCAATTTGGGTTTCCAATCTCTCCAAAAGAATGTGGTGATCGATGGTAACAAAGGCAGCACTAAGGTCTAGGAGCACGAGGACAGATGCAGAGCCTCGGTCTGACGCCATTAAAAGGTAATTTACCACCTTCACAAGTGCAGTCTCAGTGCTATGATGGGGTCTAAAACCAGACTGAAGCATTTCGTATACATTGTTTGTCTTCAGGAAGGCAGTGAGTTGCTGCTCAACAGCTTTTTCAATTTTTTTTAAGAGGAATGGAAGATGCGATATAGTTCGATAGTTTTTTTTATATTTTCTGGGTCAAGGTTAGGCTTTTTCAAGAGAGGCTTTATTACTTCCACTTTTAGTGAGTTTGGTACACATCCGGTGGATAGAGAGCCGTTTATTATGTTTTACATAGGAGGGCCAAGCACAGGAAGCAGCTCTTTCAGTAGTTTAGTTGGAATAGGGTCCAGTATGCAGCTTGAAGGTTTAGAGGCCATGATTATTTTCATCATTGTGTCAAGAGATATAGTACTAAAACACTTAATTGTCTCTCTTGATCCTAGGTCCTGGCAGAGTTGTGCAGACTCAGGACAGCTGAGCTTTGGAGGAGTACGCAGATTTAAAGAGGAGTCCATAATTTGCTTTCTAATGATCATGATCTTTTCCTCAAAGAAGTTCATGAATGTATTACTGCTGAAGTGAAAGCCATCCTCACTTGGGGAATGCTGCTTTTTAGTTAGCTTTGCGACAGTATCAAAAATACATTTTGGATTGTTCTTATTTTCCTCAATTAAGTTGGAATAATAGGATGATCGAGCAGCAGTGAGGGCTCTTCGATACTGCACAATACTGTCTTTCCAAGCTAGTCGGAAGACTTCCAGTTTGGTGTGGCACCATTTCCTTTCCAATTTTCTGGAAGCTTGCTTCAGAGCTCGGGTATTTTCTGTATACCAGGGAGCTAGTTTCTTATGACAAATGTTTTTTGTTTTTAGGGGTGCAACTGCATCTTGGGTATTGCACAAGGTTAAATTGAGTTCCTCAGTTAGGTGGTTAAAACCTCTCTGGAACACCCATCCCAGATCCGGGATAACTGTCATCAAAAACGCTGACTAGCATAGCCTAGCCTAGTGCCACAGGGATATAATATAATATAATTTCATGAAATCACAAGTCCAATACAGCAAATGAAAGATAAACATCTTGTGAATCCAGCCAACATGTCCGATTTTTAAAATGTTTTACAGCGAAAACACAACATATATTTATGTTAGCTCACCACCATATCCCAAAAAACACAGCCATTTTTTCACAGGAAAGATAGCTTTCACAAAATCCACAAATAGAGATAAAATTAATCACTAACCTTTGAACAACTTCATCAGATGACAGTCATATGACATCATGTTATACAATACATTTATGTTTTGATCGATTATGTGCATATTTATAGCCAGAAATCGTGTTTTTACATTGGCGCCATGTTCAGAAATGGCTCCAAAATAGCGAAAGTAATTACAGATAGCAATGTGAAATACAGAAATACTCATCATAAACTTTGATGAAAGATACATGTTTAACATATAATTAAAGATACACTCGTTCTTAATGCAACCGCTGTGTTAGATTTAAAAAATAACTTTAGTAGAAAAGCACAGCATGCAATAATCTGAGACAGCGCTCAGCCATTCTCCGCATGTTGGAGTCAACAGAAATACGAAATTACATCATAAATATTCCCTTACCTTTGATGATCTTTCATCAGAATGCAGTGCCAGGAATCCTAGTACCACAATAAATAGATTTTTTGTTTTATAATGTCCATTACTTCTGTCGAATTAGCAACTTTGGCTAGCATGTGCAGTTCACGTGTCCATCGAACTTTACGCAAATGAACGAAAACTTCAAAAATTGATATTACAAATCGAATAAACTGGTCAAACTCAGTTGAGAATCAATCTTCAGGATGTTTTTCTCATATATATCCAATAACGTCCCAAACGGAGCATTTCTTCATGTCTATCTAACGCAGTGCAGACAAAGACATCACATTCCCTCTGTGCGTGGCTAAGAACTGGCAATCTGCCTGACCTGTCACTCCAAAGGCTCTCATCCGGTCCCACATGAAGCTATATGCTTCATTCCATGTTCTACTGCCTGTTGACTTCTAGTGGAAGGCGTATGAAGTGCATACAGATCCATAAATATAAGGCAATTGAATAGGCGATGCCTTTCACAGCGACCCATTTCAGAATTTTCACTTCCTGTTTGGAAGTTTGCCTGCCATATGAGTTCTGTTTTACTCACAGATATAATTCAAACAGTTTTAGAAACTTCAGAGTGTTTTCTATCCAATAGTAATAATAATATGCATATCATATGATCTAAGACAGAGTACGAGGCCGTTTAATTTGGGCACAAATTCATCCAAAAGTGAAAATGTCGCCCCCTATACATAAGAAGTTAACTTCTAGTTCCTCCCAAACCCGGATCCGGGAGCACCCCCACCAGTAAAAAAGCTGACTAGCATAGCCTAGCATAGCGTCACAAGTAAATACTAGCATCTAAATATCATTAAATCACAAGTCCAAGACACCAGATGAAAGATACACATCTTGTGAATCCAGACATCATTTCTGATTTTTAAAATGTTTTACAGGGAAGACACAATATGTGAATCTATTAGCTAACCACGTTAGCAAAAGACACCATTTTTTTTACTCCACCACTTTTTTACTCCATCAGTAGCTATCACAAATTCGACCAAATAAAGATATAAATAGCCACTAACCAAGAAACAAATTCATCAGATGACAGTCTGATAACATATTTATTGTATAGCATATGTTTTGTTAGAAAAATGTGCATATTTCAGGTATAAATCATAGTTTACCATTGCAGCCACCATCACAACTCGACTAGAATAACTACAGAGAGCAACGTGTATTACCTAATTACTCATCATAAAACATTTCTTAAAAATACACAGCGTACAGCAATTGAAAGACACAGATCTTGTGAATCCAGACAATATTTCAGATTTTCTAAGTGTTTTACAGCGAAAACACAATATAGCGTTATATTAGCTTAGCACAGTAGCAAACCACACAACAGCATTGATTCCAGCCAAACATAGCGATAACGTATTCACCACCAAAATATATTAATTTTTTCACTAACCTTCTCAGAATTCTTCAGATGACAGTCCTGTAACATCATATTACACAATGCATATAGAGTTTGTTCGAAAATGTGCATATTTAGCGGCACAAATCGTGGTTATACAATGAGAAAAGTTGCCAAGCTGCCCAGAAAATGTCGGGCGCCATCTTGGAGAGTCACCTATTCTAATCAATAAATAATCATAAACTTGACTAAAAAATACAGGGTGGACAGCAAATGAAAGACAAATTAGTTCTTAATGCAATCGCTTTGTAACATTTTTAAAATTAACGTTATTGCGCAATACATCGTGCGCTAAAGCAAGGCTACACTGAAATTAATGGCGGCGTATGCATTTAACATTTTTCAACAGAACAACGATTTATCAGCATAAATAGTTCTTACTTTTTGATGACCTCCCATCAGAATCTTGGGAAAGGTGTCCTTTGTCCAGAACAATCGTCTTTTGGTTGAAAGCTGTCCTCTTGTCCTGTCGAAATAGCCGCTAACGTTCGGCATGTGCCGGAAAGGTGTCCAACTCTTGAAAGCGCGTCACAAAGAAATGCCAGAAAATCGCAATAAACTGATATAAATTGCTATAAGTCGGTTTAAATTAACTACCTTATGATGTCTTTAACAACTATAACGAATAAAAACATGACCGGAGATATAGAACTGGCAAAACGAAAGCTTGGCAGGAGGCCACTCTGATGTCCCTACTGCGCCAGGCGCAACGTTGAAAAGGACGGTACTTCCGCTCCAGGGTCTTATATAAGGTCCCAGATTGCGCAATCCACTCCATTCAAATTCTCCCCGCTTACTGACATCTAGAGGAAGACGTATGCAGTGCATGTAGCCCGATGGCTTACATGGGGACTTATAAACTGACCCCAGAACAGGGACCTCGATTTCTGAAATCTCACTCCCTGACAGGAAAAGTGCTGCAGAATGAGTTCTGTTTCACTCAGAGAAATAATTCAAACGGTTTTAGAAACTAGAGAGTATTTTCTATCCAATAGTAATAATAATATGCATATTGTACGAGCAAGAATTGAGTACGAGGCAGTTTAATTTGGGAACACATTTTTCCAAAGTCGAAATAGCACCCCCCATAGGCTCAAGAGGTTAACTGATTTCTGTCCTCTGACGTCCTTGGGTAGGCAGAGGGAGTCTGGAAGGGCATCACGGAATCTTTGTGTTGTCTGAGAATTTATAGCACGACTTTTGATGCTCCTTGGTTGGGGTCTGAGCAGATTATTTGTTGTGATTGCAAATGTAATAAAATGGGGGTCCGATAGTCCAGGATTATGAGGAAAAACTTTAAGATCTACAACATTTATTCCATGGAACAAAACTAGGTCCAGAGTATGACTGTGACAGTGAGTAGGTCCAGAGACATGTTGGACAAAACCCACTGAGTCAATGATGGCGCCGAAAGCCTTTTGGAGTGGGTCTGTGGACTTTTCCATGTGAATATTAAAATCACCAAAAATGTGAATATTATCTGCTATGACTACAAGGTCCGATAGGAATTCAGGGAACTCAGTGAGGAACGCTGTACATGGCCCAGTAAACAGTAGCTATAACAAGTGATTGAGTAGGCTGCATAGATGTCATGACTAGAAGCTCAAAAGATGAAAACTTTTTTTTTGTAATTTGAGATTTGCTATCGTAAATGTTAGCAACACCTCCGCCTTTGCGGGTGACGGGGGATATGGTCACTAGTGCAACCAGGAGGTGAGGCCTCATTTAACACAGTAAATTCATCAGGCTTAAGCCATGTTTCAGTCAGGCCAATCACATCAAGATTATGATCAGTGATTAGTTCATTGACTATAACTGCCTTTGAAGTGAGGGATCTAACATTAAGTAGCCCTATTTTGAGATGTGAGGTATCACGATCTCTTTCAATAATGGCAGGAATGGAGGAGGTCTTTATCCTAGTGAGATTGCTAAGGCGAACACCGCGATGTTTAGTTTTGCCCAACCTAGGTCGAGGCACAGACACAGTCTCAATGGGGATAGCTGAGCTGACTACACTGACTGTGCTAGTGGCAGACTCCACTAAGCTGGCAGGCTGGCTAACAGCCTGCTGCCTGGCCTGCACCCTATTTCATTGTGGAGCTAGAGGAGTTAGAGCCCTGTCTATGTTGGTAGATAAGATGAGAGCACCCCTCCAGCTAGGATGGAGTCCGTCACTCCTCAGCAGGCCAGGCCAATTATCTACAAATTCTATCTTTTGGGAGGGGCAGAAAACAGTTTTCAACCAGCGATTGAGTTGTGAGACTCTGCTGTAGAGCTCATCACTCCCCCTAACTGGGAGGGGGCCAGAGACAATTACTCGATGCCGACACATCTTTCTAGATGAAATGTATTTTATAAGAGAGACCACTCTGACCATCAGAATGAAGGCAAAGGGCTGTCTCCAGCTAGAACATTCTAGCCCTTGGTCTCCTTAATCAATTCATCAAATCATATGCCCTTGTAAAACCCTTTAGTACATTAGCAGTTGACACAACATTCTTTACAGTAACACAGCCTAGAACCCAAAGAGCAAGCAGAAAGAGATGCATATTGACCATTAAAAACTCCTAAAAGACAGAAAGCCTAAAGAGGAACCAGGCTCAGAGAGGAGGCCCATACTAAAGAAAGGCTTATCCTTATGACAAGGAAACATCGAAAAGGGCCCATTTGTGGTATAACTCATATGACATGTGAAGGGGTGGCTGTTTGTATCTCCTTTTTGCTCATACGGCTCTATTCAATCCGATCCGTTTTATAGCGCGATAGACAATTAAAGGCAATGTTCCCGCGGTCGCAGAGACTGCATTCACAGTAAATGCTGCATATGTTAGCTCAATAGGAAATGACATTTACATTTTAACATGTATCTTCCGTGATACTTCGGCGATACGGATTGAATCCAGCCCTAAATCCCTGGTCTTTATTACGTCTAGACTTTCTGGAGAGCGCTCCTACTCTGGCCCACTCTTGGGCCCACACTTGAGTCATGATGAGCACTCCACCTCACAGAGGATCACAAGAATGTGATCTGGTCTGGTTGCACTCAATAACATCCTGAAACTAGGCAGTCCCCAATCAATTTACCAAAGTAAACAAGGATGGTTTTCCAATTATCCTGGGAAAAAGGGAGATATTATTTCCACTATAGCTGTTTCCTAGAGAATAACGTTTCAATGGGGTTTTTGTTCTAGGGAATCAGATTTCAAAACTCGCAGACTCGTTGCAGTTTCTCATATCCTCTCCTGAATCAACATTATTGCGTTTCACAGTGCAGCTTGTCACACTTTACATTGAAGGGAACATTTTAGTCATTTTAGTGGAAAAACATATGCACTGTCTCAGACCTGGGATAACTATAGCTTTAAATATTCTTTGTGGAAAGTAAGTCTTCTTAAATGGGGAACAAATAGTTACTTTGGAGGTGACTACAACTATTTGGATACTGATCCCAAAAAATGACAACTTTTTAAAAGTACTTGAAAAAACATCTGAGAAAGTGACAACTTTTTAAAACTACTTGAATAAAAATCTGAGAAAGTGATGACTTTTTCAAAACGATTTGATTACAGATCTAAGAAAGCAACAAATTTTTTAAATATTTGATTACAGATCTCAGGTTACCAATTTTCAGAAACTATTGGATTGGCTGCCTTCAACGGCGAATTTGCCAATCTTGGTGTTCTCTGGCAAATGCCAAACGTCCTGCACGGTGTTGGGCTGTGAGCACAACCCCCACCTGTGGACGTCGGGCCCTCATACCACCCTCATGGAGTCTGTTTCTGACCGTTTGAGCAGACATGTGCACATTTGTGGCCTGCTGGAGGTCATTTTGCAGGGCTCTGGCAGTGCTCCTCCTGCTCCTCCTTGCACAAAGGCGGAGGTAGCGGTCCTGCTGCTGGGTTGTTGCCCTCCTACGGCCTCCTCCACGTCTCCTGATGTACTGGCCTGTCTCCTGGTAGCGCCTCCATGCTCTGGACACTACGCTGACAGACACAGCAAACCTTCTTGCCACAGCTCGCATTGATGTGCCATCCTGGATGAGCTGCACTACCTGAGCCACTTGTGTGGGTTGTAGACTCCGTCTCATGCTACCACTAGAGTGAAAGCACCGCCAGCATTCAAAAGTGACCAAAACATCAGCCAGGAAGCATAGGAACTGAGAAGTGGTCTGTGGTCACCACCTGCAGAACCACTCCTTTATTGGGGGTGTCTTGCTAATTGCCTATAATTTCCACCTGTTGTCTATTCCATTTCCACAACAGCATGTGAAATTTATTGTCAATCAGTGTTGCTTCCTAAGTGGACAGTTTGATTTCACAGAAGTGTGATTGGAGTTACATTGTGTTGTTTAAGTGTTCCCTTTATTTTTTTGAGCAGTGTATTTACTTTGCCACCATGGCCTTGTTTTGCCTTTACCTACCCTCACCTCATTTGCTCACATTGTATATAGACTTATTTTCCTACTGTATTATTGACTGTATGTTTGTTTTACTCCATGTGTAACTCTGTGTTGTTGTATGTGTCAAAATGCTTTGATTTATCTTGGCCAGGTCGCAATTGTAAATGAGAACTTGTTCTCAACTTGCCTACCTGGTTAAATAAAGGTGAAATAAAAAATAAATAAATAAAAATACCAAGAGCTGTGCCAGGTCCGGCACGTCTGTTAACTCATCCAGCTGTAACACATGCAATTCACTGGCTTGTATGCGAAGCAGTAATTGTTTCAAAACATCTCCTGCCATCTCACTGATGCATAGTGAAGAAACAGTGTTGTTTGATGAAGGCATTGCCTGTATCGGTTTTTTGGCCTTTTCCCTCAGCATTGTCCCAGCCATATCCGTGGCAGCAGGAAGAATTAGGTCCTCCATAATAGTATGGGGCTTGCCTGTACTAGCCACTCGGTAGCTCACCATACTGTATAAGACACTTCTAGCCCCTTCTTATTAACGGTATCTGTTGCTTTTATACATGTCTTACTACTCGAAAGTTGTCTTAATTCTCGCTCCAAAAACTCCTGTTGCTGATTTTTCAAATTGTCATGTTTTGTTTCTAAATGTCTGCGCAACAGTGAAGTTTTCATTGAGTTGTGAGATAGTACTTTTGTACATATAACACACTGTGGCTGAGGAAAGGCACTACTCCCAATATAAGTTAACCCTGAATCAATGTAGTTCTCATCATATTTGCGCCTCTTCAATGGTCCAACGTCCCTGTCTGTTGTTAGGTGCTTTCCCGGGTAAGGGGGCAGTAGCTCTTCGGCTGCATCAGATTCACAACTGTCAGTGTCCATGCTAGCTGGACTAACAACAAATGTAGAATTACTGATTCTAGCATTGGATGTGCTCGTGGAAACAGAATAACTTGTGTTGTCAACAGATGCAGGTGTGGTACTGCTGAGTTGGTATGTCTATGCGGGCCTGACTTTTTTTAACCATTGATACATTTTCGAGCAAACGGAATGAGCAGCAGCTACGTTTGGCTACATACGGACCATTAGTGGAATTCCCACGAGGGAGTAACAGTTAATGTGATTGGATGTTAATTATTCGACTAGGCTACCTGAGTTTGACATTGTGTTGTTATTTCGCTGAACACTAGATGGTTTAATTTTATTTTTGGCATGAAACGAGGCTACTCAGGTGAGAAAAAAACCTCACCCAAATGTATAGCCCCGTTAGAAAATATAAATGGACTGTTTGAAAATGTGAAGAAATATTTTTAAAAATAAATGTGAATCACATTTTTATTTGGTGTACCCCTGCCTTATAGCAACCATAGTTAGTCTTAATGTAGTGCCTCCATACAGCCACTAGGGTTTGTGTTGAGAGTACCTGTGTGACAGCTGAACCTGGGCCCTGTTCATTTGGAAAGAAACAGCAGACAGCTGACTGAAACTGGAAGGGACTATTTAGCCTGCACTAATGAACACCCTGGGTACAACTTGTTACTATTTTTCTATACATCACACCCAGGTCAAAATGTCAGGAAGCATCCTCCCACTGTTTCCACCACAAGTAGGGAGCAGCCTGGAAACACAGCCACAACAAACAGAAAAAAGAAAACAAGGAACGGAAGAGAGCGAAAGAAGGCAATACATCAGCAATCAGAAGTCCTGTCAAAACAATACCACATCACCGGTTGCTGAGTGGGCGTTACTATGTTTCACAAAAATAACATCCATACAATCCAAACATAGTTGTGCTTAGTTCCATATAAAGAAAAGGAAAAATGGGGAGCTAGACATTTTACTCATCTATATGTTGATCTAATGGATGTCATGATGAAATGATAAATGGACAAAAAAATAACACAAGAGAGCCCAGTGCATGTTCACAAATCAGTAATAGATACACAGCACATTCCTGGCCTCCTACTACCATTATTTAACTTAGTGCTATTTTTCCCTCAAACATTTTCTGGGAACTCTGTTTGGGGAATTTCAGAGCTACAAATAAATGGCCTATCATTTCACTCGATTAACTGCATTGTAGTTAGCTTTATATTAAAGATTCATATTTACTTGTCAATACCTCCATAAGGGAACATGCAAGAATGATATAAATCACATTGTTTTTGTGGGAGTCTACCCTTTTCATAGTGGGGTCATATTATGTTGTAGCCCAAATGGTTTGGACACTACAGACAGAAGTTGGCAAAACGTCAAGGAAAACGTCAAGGAGCACAGCCGCGAAGTGGTAGGCCAAACATGCTCACAGAACGTGACCGACGAGTGGTAAAGCATGTAAAAATTGTCTGTCCTCGGTTGCAACACTCACCACCGAGTTCCAAACTGCATTTGGAAGCAACATCTGCACAATAACTATTTGACAGGAGCTTCATGAAATGGGTTTCCATGGCCGAGCAGCCGCACACAAGCCTAAAATCACCATGCGCAATGTCAAGAGTCGACTAGATTGGTGTAAAGCTTGCTGCCATTGGACTCTGGAGCAGTGGAAACGCGTTCTTTGGAGTGATGAATCAAGCTTCACCATCTGGCAGGCTGACGGATGAATCTGGGTTTGGCGGATGCCAGGAGAATGATACCTGCACGAATGCAAAGTGTCAACTACTATTTTAGTACATAATGTTGCTGCTACCGTCTCTTATGACTGAAAATAACTTCTAGACATCAGGACTGCGATTACTCACCACGGACTAGCAGAATTGTTTTTCTCTTTCACAACTCTGACGAGCCCGAGGCGGAGGATATACGGCTCCCTCAGGAATTCAAAATGGCCTTTGAATATTTTGATACCTACTGGGGAGCTCTTCTTTGTCTACACCAATTCAGCATCGTTCACACCCTCTTAAGCTTTAGCCCCACCCATCTCTTTAAGGAGTTGATCTGAGCATTCTGTACTAGCAGCAGTCAAGCACCCAAGCTAACTGGCTAACTTGCTAGCTACTTCCAGACAAATGAGAGAACAGCTCAATGATCGTTAAACACCCTAGCAGAGCTGGTTAGGCTGTTTTTATGTTATTCAGAGCATTGTTGACTGCAACTGTGCTGCTGGTAACAATTTACGCATATTCAACAGATGTTGAGCGTTCGTAAATTTGTCAGCTATTCTGTGCTCATGCACACTCAGACGGTAAGGGTCTTAAATCAGAGTAGATAGCCAAAGCGAATTTACCAGCCAAAGCGAATTTACCAGCTACGTTTATCAACAGTTTTTGCCATGACATTCTATTGAAGGGTGTGTTCATAAATTCAAACTGGAGTGCCAGAGTGCGCTCTGGGCGTTCATAAACTCAGAGCGTTGTCAGATTGCCTGTTCATAAATTCAGAATTTTTCGCTCTGGGGGGTTCAGAGCGCACACTGGACGCTCTGGCTGATGAGTAGGGTTTATCCGAGCGTTCTGACTTCACAAGCACCCAAGCTAACATTGGCTAGCTTGCAGATCTGGTTAGGCTGTTTTTCATGTTATCCAAAGTGTTGGTGACTGTAACTGTGCTCATGGCCACAATTTAACTACGCTTTTTTTCCAACGTTTACTGACACCAGCCATATTCAACAGGTGTTGAGCGTTCGTAAATTCATCTGTTGTTCTGCGCTCTGGCACACTCAGACGAGAGTGCTCTGAAATCGGAGTAGATGGTCGGACTGAATTTACAAACGCACACGAAATTGTTACTTGCATAGTGGAGTCTTTTGTTAAGACATATAGCTAGCTAAACATTGAACCATAATCCTAACTCATGATGTTGCCTCCCTGCATGCATCTTTAGGTAGCTAACCAACCAGGTTCAATGTTCGCTAGCTAACATTAGGCTAAAGCTAGCAAAGCAATTGGCTCTGATAAACATAATACACATACCGTTAGCTAGCGAGCCATCCAGCTAATGTTAGCTAGCTAACAGTACACTTTAGCTTGAACCTGAAACTACTTTCTTTCAAAATTAGAAAAGTGTAATATGAAATTGTAGCTAGCTAAACTATCTTACTCATATACATCATGGATGGACGCATCTCCTGTCGGATGCCATGGTTGCCCTTAGTTTGAAGATGTAATCCGGAGACAGGTGTTTTCTCCATCTTCTTAGCTATCATACTCTAATTCCACTGATTTCAAAGCTCGGTCCTCCAGAAAGTGGAAAGCAACACTTATGCAGTTTTAATACGCAATACATTAAAAAAAGCAGAGTCAAACAGGATTAGCTACACATACTGACCAGCTGAAATAGACAGAAGTGTGATATATGGCAGACCAATCCGAACTCATCTCTCGGCATCTCCAGGCCACTCATTATCTCAGCCCATCATGGCTAGTGGGAAGGGTGCTGACTTTTTCTGTGGCTAAACCAAGTAGGCTCGTAATTTAACAATTTCATTGGTATTTATAGATGGCATGCAAGTTTGTTATTAAGGCACATGAAAGTTCATGTGTTCCAGAAGGAATTTCTGCCAAAAAACACAATGAGTCAAAAATGCATGACATACTGCTCAGATTTTTGAAAATCATGACTTAAAAAACATAAGCCTTTGTGCACCATTATCCTATTAAAAACTGTTCTGTAGCAATGAGGTTTGTGCAGTAGTCTATAGGCCCCAAAAATTATCTATGGTTGATTTGCCCTGCGGATGTTGTTTTCCTCAGACCATTTTGAAATAATATTTAAAGAAATGCAGGTATATGATCACCCTGGTAATAGATCCTTGGTTGTATTACTTGTGAGGGACAGCTGAGTGAGCTTAATCATTTGCAATCTTTTTACTGGACTGATGGCCTACATCTGATGGTCAATCTGAGGGTAGGGAGCAGCGGTGAGGCTGCATCTCACCTGACTCACTGTCCCTCTGCTCTCCATCCCTCTGCTGAGAAAAGGGGACACAGTCTTCCAGCTGATAGCGAAACTCAAGTCGCACTGCATTGTTTCTGCCTCATGAACCAATTCATGTTGTTACTCCTATGACCAGAAAAAAGTGAACTATTCCCCAATATAAAAAGAAGAGTTGCTAATAATAACAACACAAGCTTATCGGAAAACATTAAGAAACCCATTCATTGTAGCTGCAGGGCTGGTTGTAGCGTGAGTGGAATTAGGGAGAACACACATTTGATGGTTTGTAGAAGTGTTGACAGTGCTGAATAACAACTTAAACCTGAACTTACTGATATAAACAGCAGCTTTTTGCTGTATTCATTGAGTCTCTCTCTAATCTCACAGTATCAACTTTGCTGTGCATTCAAGGCTTCTTTTTTACAGTTTATGGCTTGAGGAGACTGAAGACACAGGGATCCGAGCTATCTGATTGTCCAACTGTAGGCCTATAGGTGCACTTGATATGCTCTCTGGGCCTGCAAGGTAGGCTGAGTTCTGCCTTTAGACACATGACATGGTTAAACATTATTTGATTAGCATGAGATGAATGAATGAATCAAGCAAAACATTGATATTGAAACAAACAATTCAAAAAATCCACCTGCAATACAGCATGCTGGGAAATATTATAATGACCGGCGTGGTTTTGGTTTAACACTGGTAGTGATGTTACGTTTGATTCCGGCGCTACAAGGCATGCGTCAAAATCGCTAAGCAGTTTACTCCGAAGCAGTGTGCCGATGTCTGCATCACTTTTAAAGCACGTGATCACTGACGTGCGAAGCTTCGTTTTGTCTAACAACCACCTGATTGGTTTGGTATTGGATTCAGTAGAAGACAAAAAGGCTACCCTTCGCAAGCATTAGAGCGTGTGGGACGTCATCTATAATAATTTGGCTGGTTTAAATTATTTTGACCAGCAGGTGACACTAGTGTACAATGTGTTGCTCAAAGCCTGGAGTAATGATCCCATCAACACAATTGGCTGGAAAGCCTCTATGCTTCAGGAAACTTAGTTTCCCCATCACTAAACACTGGTTATTAACACCAACACTGGTGTTATTTTACTCCAATGGGTGTTAATTTAACACTTACAGAGTTTAACACCTGAACCGACACTAGAAAAGTTGGACTTAAAAATCAACTCTAGGTAACACTGGCTAATTTGCTGTGTATACAACCTTTTTTTCCCTTAATTTTGTGCCAATTAGATTTTTCACTTTACAATTTCCTATCCACATTTCTTCAATTGGGTTACAAGCAAATAAGTCAATTTCCTGTCATTCAAGTTATGAAATTGGTTCCGAAACTTGAAATAATGACTCCAAACATTTTCTTTACATAAGACTTTCACAATAACTGGTTACGATATTATAACCAATTGGTGACCATCTCATCAATGGAAGCTTTTCAGACTCTTTAATATCACAGCACTTTATTTTATTTTTTTGTTTCTAGGGGGTATCACAGTACTTACGCAAATATAATTTAAGATCCAGTACTGACAGTCAACATATAGTCCCCCAGAACAAACCGAAAGCCACGCACCAATATGCCACGCCTCCAACTATTCTGATTGGCTGCTGCCGCTACATTGCACCCACCAATATGCAATGTGAATGCGCATGAGGCGTTGAAAGCAATTCAGAAGCTTTCAATCAATTTTAAAAATCCAATTGATTACACACACATTTAATAGAATAGGTTGAATGAATGAAGTGTAATTTTGGATCATACCAATCAGAAAAAGCACGTCAGATGAAAAACAGTGCCGTCCCACTTTTTACAGCGCAAGTGCTCCATAATGCTGTCATAATCATGATGTAACAGGTGTCCTAACCAATCAGTCATGACAGCTGGTGTCAGCTAATGACAACAAACTTTACACCTCTCATTAGACAAACTGTTGTTTAGGTCAGCTAATGATAACAGATGCTCCTAGTTGTTTTTTGTTGTTGTTTTGTTGCTGTTTATTCACTGGCCCAAATTCGGTCTCAATGACCAATTTCCGGGGAGATAAACGAACGTCGCAAGAGGCTGTATCCTGTACAGAGGAAACATTAAAATAAAGTTTAAATAGTAAATAAATAAATGAAAATAAACAGAGGGAGAGGGGTAAGCCTGCCTTTCTCATTCTGGACTAACTCTTAATAGATGGACAGCTCTTCCGAGACAGATTCATAACACCATGGCTGATACTAAATTCTACAGGGACGTCAGATTACGGAAAAAAATGATGGGGACTGTAAAAATATCTGAACACGATGAATTTGATATACACACACACACACACTTGATCGCTCTTCTCTCTCTATTGTTGAGAACTTTTCTATGATTTCATATGTTTTTTGTTTGTCTCTCTTTTGTATGTCTTTTTCACCACATTTATCTATGTTTTCAACGAGCAATGGGAAGATATCAGAACTGGGACATTGGGGAAAAATAACATATTGTACGGGATACAGTTGGACTGTAGTAAAGCCGTCTCTATAGTCATGCAAGGTCTCTTTCATAATCATGTGAATTGCTATGGAAATGCTGGGATGTGTTTTTCTATGAAAATTATGTTTTCTGTAATTATGAAGTAGCTGTGATGCAACTATGATGGTGATATGATATGGATTACAATTATCATCCTGAATATTAAGCCTGTACTTACTATGTTACAGACATAGACACTCAACCATGCACATTGGCTGGGTTATTTTTTTTTTTTTAGACATCACACATTATAGTCCTACTCTTAGCCAGACATCATACACACTACAATATCACACACATGAACCTACTCAGATCTACTACACACATAATATCTTGACTACATTCTTTTAAACATAAGTGGCATTGGCTCACAGGCAAACAGGCAAGGGAATAAAACAAATATTTCTGGAACATGTTTCTTGAATTCTAACAATCAGACATTTGAAATCTCTAATTTTGACCTCTGGCAGTAACTTTACAAGCACTAATTATGTTCAATTTAGATTGGAAATAGTATCTAGTTACAGTAAGGGGTGAAATAGCCAGTAATAATTGTAACAGTTTAGCAGATTATAAAAACGAAAAATCAGTCCTTATGTGGGAAAGGAATATAACATATACTGTTTACAGAAAACTCACTTTACAGCCTTAGATGAAGTTGTGTGGAAAAAGGAATGGGGTGGTGAATTATTTTGTCACGGACAAAGGAACTCAAGATGTGATGATATTAATTAACCAAAATGTCAATCTGAATGTGCAAATAGTCAGGAAGTTGGATCCTTTTGAATATGAAAGTGGATGAAAAACTGATTCAGTACATCAATCTATATGGTCCAAACAGTCTTCAGGAATGTTGGAAACGCATTCCTCATGAAGCTGGTTGAGAGAATGTGTGCAAAGCTGTCATCAAGGCAAAGGGTAGCTACTTTGAAGAATCTCAAATATATTTTGATTTGTAGAACAGTTTTTTGGTTACTACATGATTCCATATGTGTTATTTCATAATTGTGATATCTTCACTATTATTCTACAATGTAGGAAATAGTAAAAATAAAGAAAAAAAATCTTGACAGAAATCTTGCTTGTTTGTAGGTGACCAAATACTTATTTTCCACCATAATTTGCAAATAAATTCATAAAAATCCTACAATGTGATTTTCTGGAATTTTTTTCTCCTCATTTTGTCTGTCATAGTTGAATTGTACCTATGATGAAAATTACAGGCCTCTCTCATCTTTTTAAGTGGGAGAACTTGCACAATTGGTGGCTGACTAAATACTTTTTTGCACCACTGTATACTCAGATCATGTGACAGATCATGTGACACTTAAATTGCACACAGGTGGACATTATTTAACTAACTATCTGAATTCTGAAGGTAATTGGTTGCACCAGATCTAATTTAGAGGCTTCATAGCAAAGGGGGTGAATACATATGCACTCTTCACTTTTCAGTATTTTTTTGAAACAAGTAATCTTCTTCATTTAATTTTACCAATTTGGACAATTTTTTGTATGTCCATTACATGGAATCCAAATACAATTATATTTAAATTACAGGTTGTAATGCAACAAAATAGGTAAATAGCCAAGGTGGATGAATACTTTTGCAAGGCACTGTAGGTGGGATGGGCTGAGGGAAGCTGAGGGTTAGGATGTGGAATTGGAGACAAGTGGGAGTGGAGTTACTTGGCGGGGGATAGAATGACGGTCAAAGATAAAAGTACAAAAATAAAGTCAAAATTAAACAAAACAAAAAGTATGTTTGAATGACACAGGGCCAACATTGTTACATCTAATGCTTTGTCTGAGGCTGATGCCGCGAAGGTGTTTGTATGCGTGTACACATGCATATATACACACTGTCATTCAAACGCACACACGTGCACACACATATAAATAGTGCCATCACACATGTAAATAGTGCCATAAACGGATGTGAATCTGTTAGATGACTGAATGTACTGTAAATGTTGAGCGGCTTCACTGCAAGTAGATTGTATGTTTTAATAATATTCATATTTAAATCAAAACAGCTGTTTTTGCATATCCACAAACAGCCACAGCAAACAAACACAAACCGGATCATGGCTTAGAATGTCTCCTCATGTCATCGGTGGATTCAGTCAGTCTGCTTACTCAACTGTGAGTGAGTAGAGAGGGTACCGGTGGAAGGCTGCAGATCAGGAACTTGGATGACTCACATTGGAGGCATCATCTAAAGTATATCTTGAACGTATATCTTGAAGTCACCACTGGATGGATTTGAGGGGGTGTGATATATCAATGAACACGATAGCTCTGATTTGCGTAATCGGTGTAACTTACTGATCAGTAAGTGGTTGACACTTGTGTTTTCGAAAGACACCAAATAGATAGAAATTAGAGCCCTCTCCCTGCTCTCAAGTCCTTCACGTGAGCAACAACCCAGTGGGTAAAACGTCCTTTTACAACCAGTATACAACGTGACCAGGATGTCACAGCAACCAGTTTGACCCACTGGGAAAGATTCGAGCCGTTCAACTTTTACAGTTTCAATGTCCTCGTCCTCGAGTAGAAGCCTAGCTTGTGTAAAAGTCATATAGGAATATGCAGGAGCAAAGCCAGAAAACTCTGCCTGTGTCACGCCTCCAGGTGCCTGAAGCGATGGGCCTGGGAGTAACATTGGAAGTGACAGGTGAGCGTCGTCTACGGATTCCATGGATTCATCCCAGATTGCAACCCTCACAAAAGGGAGTCTCCAAGAAAAATATGAATCCATCGGCGACAGATCTGGTATGACGATGTAACAGATAAAAGACACAAAAGATGAATAAAGCCTATACCAGCAAGATGACAGGGCTTTCACGTGGCTGTACTTACCAACAAACACCTTGTGAGTTATTCTTGCTTTCCAGTGACGCACAAGGTAATGCAGATGCTATCATTGGACTGAGTAACATTGTTTTATGTAATACAGTGAAAAACGAATATTGATGTTTCACTTTCTCCATACAAGATAAACTGGATGACAGTACTAGTATTTAGAATGACTGATTTGAACATGCATGACAATGTATGATATTTATTACAAAGGGGGCAAATTCGTTGTATTATCCTTGAGAGGATAGACTGATTGATATTCATGTAAACTGCTTCTCATAAATGCACGAAAACCTGCAAGTGCCTTTTACGTAACACACTCTCAAACACTCCATGTACTTAGATGAATTGTTTATGTTACGTTTTGCATTGCTACTTGAGCGTTCCACATCATTATGACCCCTGACCTCAAAGGTTACACTCCGCTCCCCAGGCAAGCTTGTCGTGCTTCTCCAGATTGGCGCCATTGACCTCAAATCAGTGAGGCCCCCCTTTTAGTCTCCCTCTGCAGTAGAGAAATTAAGGCCAGTTCAGCAACAAGACAAATGTATTCACTTAAAATAGCTTTTTTCAAAACCAACGTCCACTTTGGCAGCTTCATTTCAAATATACCTTCCCCTCTATAGGGTCAGGCGGCCATCATCATTTAACTTAAAGCTTCAATAATTTGTTACACAATTCCTCCTTTGTAACGGGCATATAGAGAAACAGAACCGGGAAGAGAAATATGAATTGGATGGATATAGGTAGGAGTAAATACAGTAGTGAAATCAAAGTCACACAAAACATGAATACGGTTCCACTAGATGAGCCAATCAAAGTAAAGGGATGGGCATTACATGGGAGTTAGTTGAGAAATGAAAGTATGCTACCCATTTGGTTTATATAGCGAGGCCAAACAATGCATGATTTACTGTTGTGCACCTAGTCAGCACACACTTCCAATCTAGATTAAAAAAAAATATTTTGTTTTACGATATTTTCTGGGTTTTGATTCATGTGACAGACGCAATATCCCCTCCGACTTATGTGACCGACAGGATAGAGAAAGGCTCCTTGCATTGTTCCATGCATGTGATGATTAATATGCGCCATGGCAACCCACAGGAAAGAAAGTGTTCCTCCGGCCTCATATACTAGAGCAGTGAGGTGCAGGGGGTGAAGCCTACCCCCAGTGTCTGCCATTACAGGTTTATTATGGGCACAGAGTGCACCGAGGCCTCCCCACTCAAAACTGTCTAAAACAGAGCTCTGTTAAAACACACACAACAGGGACGTGTTGACCAGTTTGCCTGATGATTCTCAGAGGTATCTCTGAGACACAAGCTTCGTCTGAGGCACTGTGTGTTTTCGTAGCTGTGTTTCTGAGTTTTCATGCGTGAGCATGTGGCAATTTAATAGGGAGGTAGGGTTCAATAGGGCGCCGCCTTGTTGACAGTTTGGATTTACAAGAGCCTCGTAAGATGCCTCAGAAGATCTATTTGCTTTAACGTACCTGTCCTCACTTGGTTCTTAATGATGTGGTGGATAGATGAGAGTGACATGGGCGGAGAGAGCTTTGGCTTGTGAAGCGCACTGTTTCCGGATGAACCACCTGCACTGGCCTTTATCTCCACTCAGCCTCACTCCCCCGAGTCACAAACTCACAATCCCCCAGATGCGTGGGAAGCACAACTCGCCAATCAATGTAGAACCTTTTCATCTCACTTCCTTTGTTATTCTCAATATAGGCAGCCTTGAGTGTCTCTGATCACTAGATCAAGGCATTTGTCTGTCTGTCTGTCATGGTCTGGCAATCTACGCATCCATCTATCTAACTCGGACCGTTATCACAATGAGGAGTAACAGACAATTCATTGGTAACCACTCACTTGCATGCCTAAATCTAACCTTGGATGTAAATGTCAGCCGTTTTGCAATTCAGAGAATATGAGCGTTTCTCATGCTGTTGGAATTTGGAAAATGTGGTGCTTGGTTGTGAGATCAAGTTGAACTTAATATATATAGTGCACAGCAAATTTGAAAGTGTTAAAATCTAAATAACACAAGGGATGAGATCCGTTAAACAAGTGCACTTACGGAAGCCGATACAACAATGAATCCAGTTCAGTGATGCCTAGAAGGCATTGTCATTTAAAGTGTTGAGTGTTATGTTTGAGTGTTGATTCTATTGGGGTTAACACCATTGGGACTGAAATTGACACCACCAGCAGTGAAGAAATGAAGAGTTATTTGAAATACAGTGGAATCAACACCGTGCGGTGTTATTGTTACTCGACGGTGTTAAGTTAAATTCCGTTAAAGGGATACTTTGGGATTTTAGTAACGATCTCTTCACAAAACAGTGTATTGTGACATGCAGGTGTGACATGTCCCATGAACCAGGATTTTCAGACCATGATGTGGAAGGTAGCTAGGCCTTAATTAAAGACCTTGAGAAATGTATAATAAGGTATAATTTAACTAAAAACAAGTTCACTTAAGCAGTCCCTTGGTGAATACTTCAGGACTGTAATGAATACAGCAACCATATATCTGTCACTAACAAACAGTCATGGGTGGGTATTCCCCCCCAAACAATACTGTAACAGTACACAAAAAAAAAGTGGAACAGCAACATCTCTAATACAGTGTTATCAAGTAGGAATTTGCAACACCCATGGTGTTAGAAGACCAACACTCTAGGGGTGTTAGTTTGTCAACACTTTGGTTTAGTTAAACACTTTCGGTGGGTCACATATACACACCAAGAAAGTGTGTGTGCTATATCTGAGAGATATAAGAAAGACCAGGAAATTATTTATTTTTTACTGATATTTAAGCCCTTTTTTGGCAATAAACTACTTCTATAAATGTTTTAAACTGGTACCGGGCTTTCTTCAGAGTCTTGTGAGGCTTGAGGGCATCCTAGAGCAAAACACCTTTGCATAGAAGGGGCACATTTGTACACTACAGACAGAAGTTGGTGGTACCAACTTCAGATGAGGCCCATTCTGACGCTTCAAGTGTTTTGTGAGAAGACAGATTTTCTGACAAAAATTGCTCTTGCACAGTGTTGTGTTGTGACTATCATTAATGTGATGACGGTTATTTTATCAAATTAATTAACTATGTTTAATGATTAAATTAATCATGTAATAATGAACTCATTAGTAACTTGGGGCACCACGGATTTATTTTTATTTTTATGTAGATCTCCACAAGTCTGGTTCATCCATGGGAGCAATTTCCAAATGCCTGAAGGTACCACGTTCATCTGTACAAACAATAGTACGCAAGTATAAACACCATGGGACCACGCAGCCGTCATACCGCTTAGGAAGGAGACGCGTTCTGTCTCCTAGATATGAACGTACGTTGGTGTGAAAAGTGCAAATCAATCCCAGAACAACAGCAAAGGACCTGGATGCTGGAGGAAACAGGTACAAAAGTATCTGTATCCACAGTAAAACGCGTCTTTATATTGACATAACCTGAAAGGCCGCTCAGCAAGGAAGAAGCCACTGCTCCAAAACTGCCATAAAAAAGACAGACTAAGGTTTGCAACTGCACATGGGGACAAAGATCGTACTTTTTGGAGAAATGTCCTCTGGTCTGATGAAACAAAAATAGAACTGTTTAGCCATAATGACCATCGCTATGTTTGGAAGAAAAAGGGGCAGGTTTGCAAGACAAAGAACACCATCCCACCCGTGAAGCACAGGTGTGGCAGCATCATGTTGTGGGGGTGCTTTGCTGCAGGAGGGACTGGTGCACTTCACTAAATAGATGGCTTCATGAGGCAGGAAAATGATGTGGATATATTGAAGCAACTTTAACATCAGTCAGGATGTTAAAGCTTGGTCGCAAATGGGTCTTGGAAATGAACAATGACCCCAAGCATACTTCCAAAGTTGTGGCAAAATGGCTTAAGGACAACAAAGTCAAGGTATTGGAGTGGCCATCACAAAGCCCTGACCTCAATCCCATAGAAAATGTGTGGGCAGAACTGAAAAAGCGTGTGTGAGCAAGGAGGCCTACAAACCTGACAGTTACAACAGCTATGTCAGGAGGAATGGGCCAAAATTCACCCAACTTATTGTGGGAAGCTTGTGGAAGGCTACCCGAAACGTTTGACCCAAGTTAAACAATTTAAAGGCAATGCTACCAAATACTAATTGAGTGTATGTAAACTTCTGACCCACTGGGAATGTGATGAAAGAAATAAAAACTAAAATAAATAATTCTCTCTACTATTATTCTGACATTTCACATTCTTAAAATAAAGTGGTGATACTAACTGACCTAAGACATGGGAATTTTTACTAGGATTAAATGTCAGGAATTGTGAAAACCTGAGTTTAAATGTATTTGGCTAAGGTGTATGTAAACTTCCAACTTCAGCTGTATGTGTGTTTTTGTGCACGTTTGTGCGTGATTATTGGTGGATTCAGAAGAACAATCAATGAGAGAATGATAACACGAGAGGGGACGACGCCACACAGACAAATATACATACCCATTCACAGACGCAAGCAAGCGCAGCTGTGGCAATTCATAGATTTTCCAGCGTGGATATACTCTGAACAAAAATAGAAATGTAAAGTGTTGGTCCCATGTTACGTAAGCTGAAATGAAAGAACACAGACACGTTTCATATGGACAAAAAGCTTTTTTCTGTATAATTTTGTGGACAAATTTGTTTACATACCTGATTGTGAGCATTTTTCCTTTGTCAAGAGGTGCGGCATATCAAGAAGCTGATTAAACAGCATGATCATTACACAGGTGCATGTTTTCCTGGGGACAATAAAATACCTCTATAAAGTGTTCAGTTTGGTCACACAACGCCATAGATGTCTCAAGTTTTGATGGAGCGTGCAGTTGGCATGCTGTCTGGAGGAATGTCAACCAGAGCTGTTGCCAGATAATTTAATGTTCATTTCTCTACCATAAGCCGCCTCCAACATTGTTTTAGAGCATTTGTCAGTACGTCCAACCGGCCTCACTACAGCAGACCATGTGTATTGCGTTGTGTGGGCGAGCGGTTTGCTGATGTCAACGTTGTGAACAGAGTGCCTCATTGCGGCGGATGGGTTAAGCTACGGACAACAAACACAATTGTTTTTTATCAATGGTAGTTTCAATGCACAGAGATACCATGACGAGATCCTGAGGCGCATTATCATGTCATTCATCCACCGCCATCACCTCATGTTTCAGCATGATAATGCACATACCCATGTCGCAAGGATCTGTACAGAATTCCTGGAAGCTGAAAATGTCCCAGTCATTTCTTGGCCTGCATACTCACCAGACATGTCACCCATTGAGCATGTTTGTGTGTTCCAGTTCCTGCCAATATCCAACAACTTGGCATAGCCATTGAAGAGGAGTGGGACAACATTCCACAGGCCATAATCAAAAGCCTGTTCAACTCTATGCGAAGGAGATGTGTCGCTCTACATGAGATACTGACTGGTTTTCTGATCCATGCCCCTATCTGTGACCAACAGATGCATATCTTTATTCCCAGTCATGTGAAATCCATAGATTAGGGCCTAATGAATTTATTTAAATTGACTGATTTCCTTATATGAACTGTAAATCAATAAAACATTTGAAATTGTTGCATGAATGTAAATGTAAATTTTTGTTCAGTATACTATAAATAGCTACCTGTCTATTGAGTCATCAGTTTGTCTTACCTTTGTCATCAAAGATGATAGTGTGTAGTGGCAACGTGCTTTGCTCATTAACTTTTGAGAGGAGTAGCCAATCAAACAGCAAATGTGTGGGTCTAAAAATCTTGGGGGCCATACTTGTGAACATAAGCAAGCATTTGAAGTTAAATGGGTTCGCACGCACAAAAGGTGCATCAGCCAATGAAACGTGTCGATGTACTCGCATGTGACAAAGGCTAAATTGTAGCTGATCCCATCAAATAACATGGCACAGGTTAGCCCTGTGCTTACCTCAACAGGTGGAACTGATGATATCCTTGCGCAACTTCTTCATCAGCCTATGAAGTATCTTAGACTTTATATCCACCAACTATTTCTTAAAATAGGTAAACACTGGCCACTAGAGGGATATTTTAAACCTACAAATTCAAGGTTTACTTTTGGTTTGTAACAAAATGTCACGTGCCAATATTGCACTGATGCATCCTTGACTAATCTACTAGCTACTAGTAATGTTAGAAAACAGTTTCAAGTTTTCGCATGTATGACAAAATCCCACATTTTTGTTTATTAGTTTCACACACACATTCATGTGCTTTTATAGGAAAAATATAAATGAGGTCCTTACAACATTTAAATGTTTTTATTTTACCTTTATTTAACTAGGCAAGTCAGTTAAGAACAAATTCTTATTTACAATGACAGCCTACTCCGGGCAAACCCGGACGACGCTAGGCCAATTGTGTGCCGCCCTATGGAACTCCCAATCACGACCAGTTGTGATACAGCCTGGGAATCAAACCAGGGTGTCTGTAGTGACGCCTCAAGTACCGAGATGCAGTGCCTTCGACCACTGCGCACTCGGTAGCCCAAAATGTACATTTATTGTACGTCATAAAAAAAACGAAGAGCCTTACAGATTTGTCAAATAGCAGTCATGTAAGCTATCATTGACATCGTCACTTCTCAGTGGCACACACGGCTAAAGCAGTTGACTCGCAATTGATATTTTATTCTTATTTATTTGCGTTTTTTGCACTGACTCTCTTACACAGGCTCAATGTACACTCACTGGAATCCACAAACTCACATACAGTGCATTCGGAAAGTAGTTAGACCCCTTCACTTTTTCCACATTTTGTTGTTACAGCCTTATTCTAAAATTGATTCAATAAAAATGCTCCTCATCAATCTACACACAGTACCCCATAATGACAAAGACAAAACAGAAATACTTTATTTACATACTTATTCAGACCCTTTGCTGCAAGACTCGAAATTGAGCTCAGGTGCATCTTTTTTCCATTGATCATCCTTGAGATGTTTCTACAACTTGATTGGAGTCCACCTGTGGTAAATTCAATTGATTGGACATGATTTGGAAAGGCACACGCATCTGTTTATATAAGGTCCCACAGTTGACAGTGTATATCAGAGAAAAAAAACAAGCCATGAGGTCGAAGGAATTGTCCACAGAGCTCCGAGACAAGATTGTGTCGAGGCACATATTGGGAAGGGTAGCAAAAAATGTCTGCAGCATTGAAGCACCCAAGAACACAGTGGAGACAACGCAGAAGTGGTTTTGGGACAAGTCTCTGAATGTCCTTGAGTGGCCCAGCCAGAGCCCAGACTTTTAATTTGAACTATGCTTTGTGGAAAGTAACTATTTTTTCCGGGGGAACAAATAGTTACTTTGGAGGAGACTACAACTATTTGGATACAGATCCCCAAATAATACTACTTTTTAAAACAATTTGAATACAGATCTCAGGAAGTGACTTATTTTCAGAAACTATTGGATTGGCCACCTTCAACTAATGGCAGGGCTGTATCTGGAACTGCATGTTAAAGATAGAAATATAATGATTAGATCACACACATGCTTGAGTACTATTCCAATCTATCTTGGTAGGCCGTCATTGTAAGTAAGAATTTGTTCTTAACTTACTTGCCTAGTCAAATAAAGGTTAAATGAAATAACAATCTGACAGTCATATTTGATCTACACAATGCATTCAATCTGAACATTCTGTAAATGGCCATTATCCTGAATGTCCATTGCCCCAGCTGTACATAATCAAGTCAAAGCAATTAACCAATGATATTTTGTACATAATAAAATAGATAAATAAATTGTGATGCTCAACTACTGCATGACACTTTCAACATTCCATGCAAATGGTTGAAAGCTGCAATTGATGTTATGATACGTAAAAATACTGCAGAGCAATTCAAAGGCCATTGCAAACCGCAAGTTGTATGCTTACACAGCAAATTCTTCAGTGTTAAAAATAAATAAATAACACAGTGTTTAATCAACACTGAAAGTGTGGAGTCTGTGGACCCATATAGACACCGGAACAGTGTTAAAGGTCATGAACAGTCATTCTGATTCCCATGTGAAATAGCCTTTTGAGTGACTAAAATATCACCCGTAATATTTTGGGGAGATAGAAATGCTCAGAAGTTGAGAAAAAAGTTATTTTCTCTCATTGCCAACTACCAGGAAGTTAGAAAATACAGTCTGAGTGGGCGGGGAGCTTATATTCATGAGCTCACCTTGACTGACAGCTCTTTGAAATGCCTATGTCAAGAAACTTGGATCCAGTGAGCAGTGCTGCAGTAAAATCCTCTCTAGCTAACTTGGTGATGCACAAAGAAACTCAAACAATATTGAAATTGCTTTTTTATATCTCCCGAACAACCAAACAACCAAGCATTATTTAGAGTGCAGGAGCCTGAAAGTCATACACGTCACTTTGATCAAAACCATGCCCATCACGATCACATTTTCTAGAATTGTCGCGCCCTGATCTGTTTCACCTGTCCTTGTGATTGTCTCCACACCCTCCAGGTGTCGCTTATTTTCCCCAGTGTATTTATCCCTGTGTTTCCTGTCTGTCTATGCCAGTTCGTCTTGTATGTTTCCAAGTCAACCAGCGGTTTTCCCGTTCTCCTGCTTTTTGCATTCTCCTTTTTCTAGTCCTCCTGATTCTCCTGAATTATAACACTTTGCAAATCAGTATAGTTTTACTTGCCAATGTGGCATGCCATCCAGGTGTTTCAGACCACTACGTTAGGGTATAAATAAGTTTGTAGGATAAATACTCACGTAGGCAATCACTTGTTGAAGACTACAGGACAATTAGGCATTGAAACCAAGAATCATGTCTCTGTCACTAGCAAAACTGTCATGGGTACCTCCTAGAAGTCACTTGAAATGAACCCTGGAAAAAAAGGCTTTACACCATACAGTGTTTAAACAACACCCAGCTACTGTAACAAAACAGGTGTTCAATCCCGAAGAGTGATAAAGTGTTACAGCATCAGTTCTAATACAGTGTTCATTTCAGTCAGAATTTTGCAACACCCATGGTGTTAGGGACCCAACTCACTCAGTGCTAGTTTATCAACACTTTGAAAAGTGTTGCTTTAACACTATTTGATACGGTCACATATCATTTAAGAAAATTCTGATTGGAAATTTGCTGTGCCGATTTTGTGTTTTCATTCTTGGAGGCTGTGTCCGTCTGACTGTTCCAGCATGAGCTACCCTTGAACTGTCCACACAAATGATGTACGTGGACAGGCACAACGGTAGAAGGAAAACTAGTTGCTTAAGATAGTTTGCATGGCTGTTTTATCACTTTCTATACCCCCTGAGTATGTTTGTGAGAGGGGATGGAGAGACTTTGTCTGAAATATATAAGGGGGTTGCTATAGATTACAAAACAGTCAGTGACAGTCCAAAGCTAACACAAAACGTTTTAAAGTACTCTCCCAAGATGTGTGTGTGGCCCAAGGGAAGTGAAAATGCTCCCCAATTCCTCATGCATCTCATACTCCCATTTCATTGTGTTCCCAATTCATCAGGGGTAGCAAAGCCAAGAAGACAGTCTGCAAACTGTGGTGGACAGGGTGAGATGGAGAGCTCTCTGGGCTATGAGCTTGAGCCCTCACTAACTCAGGTTTATAGCAGGGTTCCAAAACACGGTCCTGGGGCACCGGTTGGGTGCACGTTTTAGTTTTTCCCCCAGCACTACAAAGCTGATTAGAATAATCAAAACTTGATGATGGGTTGATTATTTGAAACAGCTATGTAGTGCTGGGGCAAACCCCAAAACATGCATTGGGGGCAGGACCGAGTTTGGGAAACCCTGATCTAGAAATGTGTACTGTGTGAGGCAGTGTAGGTGTGGAGACCAGATGTGGCACCACAGGTTCAAAAGTGGTGTGGCGAAATCCGTACATGTCATTTCTGGGGCCTGGAGTTTTTCCTGATCTCATGACCTGTCCAGGTAAAACTCTGGGTCCTATTTGTAGGCTTTGACTTATTATAGATAGCTTCCCTTTTACTCTGTTCTATGACTATAGGGCTGGGGGCTTTCTTGTCGGGTCATATGAATTGGAAACACTCATGGCCTAAGGTGGATCAAACGACTACAAACCTTTTTATTAGTCATTCTGAATCTGATATCAAAAGAGCCAGAGACAACAATTTCAATGTTGAGACAACATACTCTGAAAAGCCAGAGACAACATACTCTGTAGTTTAGTGAACTACTATAGCAGGGCTGAGCCTTATGCAAATAATTAATACAACGCTCTTATTAATTCTGTAAGCTTTATGTGAGGCAGGGTTACATTTAACACTATACACAGTAAACTTTGCAAATAATCTTTTTTTAGATGTCATAAAACCACTCATTTCATCATTTTTATTTAACTAGACCAGTCAGTTAAGAACCAATTCAATTTGTGCACCACCGTATGGGACTCCCAATCACCGGTTGTGATACAGCCTGGAATTGAATTAGGGTTTGTAGTGACACCTGCACTGAAATGCAGTGCCTGAGACTGCAGTGCCATATGGGAACCATCTGATTAGTGTTCTCTGTAATTCATTATTTTAAGTCCGACTCCGGTCTCCTTTTCACTTCATTAACACCTGATTTACTTGACGGTCCAATGCAGTTGTTTTATGTCAATGTCAAATCATTTTTGGTTAGCAATTAAGTACCTTTCTGTGATTGTTTTTAAATGTGAAAAAATATACAAAATTAGCTTCTTAGCAGGATCAATCATTTTGCTAGGACAGTTTGGGAGTGGGCTGAGTTGGGAGGAGAAAACTGAACTGGCTGTTATAGGCAGAGAGGTTTGGAAATCTCTTTCTTATTCATCTAATTTACTGCCTGGTGATGTTAACAGGCAGGTCAAAACTCCATCCCAACAAAACAGGCTGAAATTTCAGGTATGCTTTTCAAACAGCTTTTACACTAAAACGGCATTATCATAATTTTCACAATTTCACAGTTATTTCAACCTCATAGTATATGTAGGTTTTTTACAAAACATTTGTGAATAATCACCAGCAGTGGAGATAAACTAACTAGCTATTAGCTAGTAGTCAGTTAGTCACTGCTAGCGGTCATCAGCTAACCTTAGCCCGGGCCACTCCTGCCAGTCTGCACAACGCGATTCAACCCAGAGCATACCGGACTGCTTTCTATCCACATCTCCGGATTCCTACTGCAAGCTCTGAACCTTTTCACTTGGATCATCGCAGCTAGCTAGCTGCTATCCGAGTGGCTACTCCTGGCTAACGTCTCCGTCCCGAGCAAGCACCAATTAGCCTGGAACTAGCCTCGTGCTAGGCACATCTCCCGGCTAGCTGAAGAGGCTATTTTGTCAATGGACCTGGACCCCTTTTACTGCCGACACGGAGCCCCGCGGATCCATCACAACTGGTCTACTGACGTAATCTGCCCGAGGGGGTTTCAACAGGCTCCTCCGTTGCGACGTCCCCTGAAGGCCCATCCGCTAGCCTGCTAGCCGTGGCCCGTTAGCTGGAGAGGTCCATCAGCCAATTTCTTGGGCTACAATACCTATTTTGCCAATTGGCCTGGACCCTTTACTGCCTACATGGAGCCCTGCCAATCCCTCACGACTGGTCTGCCGAGGTAACTGTCTGAGGGGGCTACGATAGAGTCTTCCGTCGCGACGCCCCCCCTAACGCCCTTCTGCTAGCCTGCTATCCCCGGCCCGCTAGCTGTCTGAATCGCCGTGTCTCCAGCTCGCCAGGCTACTCATTTGTCCCTAGATCACTCGGCTAGGCATGCCTCTCCCTAATGTCAATATGCCTTGTCCATTGCTGTTTTGGTTAGTGATTATTGTCTTATTTCACTGTAGAGCCTCCAGCCCTGCTCAATATGTCTTAGCTAGCCCTTTTGTCCCACCTCCCACACATGCGGTGACCTCACCTGGTTTAAATGGTGTCTCTAGAGACAAAACCTCTCATCACACAATGCCTAGGTTTGCCTCCACTGTATTCACATCCTACCATACCCTTGTCTGTACATTATGCCTTGAATCTATTATTCCGCGCCCAGAAACCAGCTCCTTTTACTCTGTTCCCGAAAGCACTAGATGACCAGTTCTTAAAGCCTTAAGCTGTACCCTTATTCTACTCCTCCTCTGTTCCTCTGGCGATGTAGAGGTTAATCCAGGCCATGCAGCGCCTAGCCCCTCTCCCATTCCACAGACGCTCTCATTTGTTGACTTTTGTAACTGTAAAAGCCTTGGTTTCATGCATGTTAATATTAGAAGCCTCCTCCCTAAGTTTGTTTTATTCACTGCATTAGCTCACTCTGCCAACCCTGATGTCCTAGTCATGTCTGAATCCTGGCTTAGGAAGGCCACCAAAAATCCAGAAATGTCCATCCCTAACTATAACATTTTCCCGACAAGATAGAACTGCCAAAGGGGGCGGAGTTGCAATCTACTGCAGAGATAACCTGCAGAGCTCTGTCATACTATCCAGGTCTGTGCCCAAACAATTCAAACTTCTACCTCTAAAAATCCACCTCTCCAGAAACAAGTCTCTCACTGTTGCCGCTTGTTATAGACTACCTTCAGCCCCCAGCTGTGCCCTGGGCACCATATGTGAATTGATTGCCCCCCCATCTATCTTCAGAACTCATACTGTTAGGTGACCTAAACGGGGACATGCTTAACACCCCGGCCGTCCTACAATCTAAGCTAGATGCCCTCAATCTCACACAAATTATCAATGAACCTACCAGGTACAACCCCAAATCTGTAACGCTCGTCGTTAGGTGGAAGAGAGGAGGACCAAATCGCAGCGTGGTACGTTTCCATATTTATTGGAACACTTATTAAACACGAACAAAACAATAAACAGAAATGAAACCAACGACGCTACATACCTGAACATGTGAACCTAGTGGAAACAAAGAACACAATGAACAGGAACAATCACCCACAAACAAACCGTGAACACAGCCTACCTAAATATGGTTCCCAATCAGAGACAACGTAAAACACCTGCCTCTGATTGAGAACCATATCAGGCCAATCAGACACACCTAAACCAATGAGACACAAAACATAGAATATACCCACCCAGCTCACGTCCTGACCAACTAAACAAAGACTAAACAAAGGAAATAAGGTCAGGAACGTGACAAAATCCGTAAACACGGGCATCCTCATAGATATCATCATGACCAACCTGCCCTCTAAATACACCTCTGCTGTCTTCAACCAGGATGTCAGCGATCACTGCCTCAATGCCTGCATCCGTAATTGGTCTGCGGTAAAACGATCACTGTCAAACTCTCCCTAAAACACTTCAGCGAGCAGGCCTTTTTAATCGACCCGGCCTGGGTATCCTGGAAGGATATTGACCACATTCCGTCAGTAGAGGATGCCTGGTTATTCTTTAAAAGTGCTATCCTCACCATCTTAAATAAGCACGCCCCATTCAAAAAATGTTGAACCAGGAACAGATATAGCCCTTGGTTTATTACAGACCTGACAGCCCTTGACCAGCACAAAAACATCCTGTGGCATACTGCATTAGCATCGAATAGCCCCCACGATATGCAACTTTTCAGGTAAGTTAGGAACCAATATACTCAGGCAGTTAGGAAAGCTAAGGCTAGCTTTTTCAAACAGAAATGTGCATCCTGTAGCACAAACTCCAAAAAGTTCTGGAACACTGTGAAGTCTATAAGAGCACCTCCTCCCAGCTGCCCACTGCACTTGGAAACACTGTCACCACCGATAAATCCACGATAATTGAGAATTTCAATAAGCATTTTTCTACGGCTGGCCATGCTTTCCACCTGGCTACCCCTACCCCGGTCACCAGCCCTGCAACCCCCACAGCAACTTGCCCAAGCCTCCCCCATTTCTCCTTATCACCAAATCCAGATAGCAGATGTTCTGAAAGAGCTGCAAAATCTGGATGCCTACAAATCAGCTGGGCTAGACAATCTGGACCCTCTCTTTATAAAAAATTTCACTGCCAATGTTGCAACCCCTATTACTAGCCTGTTCAACCTCTCTTTCGTATTGTCTGAGATCCCCAAAGATTAAAAAGCTGCTGCGGTCATCCCCCTCTTCAATGAGGGAGACACTCTAGACCCAAATTGTTACATACCTATATCTATCCTACCTTGCCTTTCTAAGGTCTTCGAAAGCCAAGTTAACAAACAGATCACCGACCATTTTGAATCCCACCGCACCTCTCCGCTATGCAATCTGGTTTCCGAGCTGGTCATGGGTGCACCTCAGCCACGCTCAAAGTCCTAAACGATATCTTAACTGCCATCGATAAAAGACAGTACTGTGCAGCCATATTCATTGACCTGGCCAAGGCTTTCGACTCTGTCAATCACCACATTCTTATCAGCAGACTCAACAGCCTTGGTTTCTCAAATGACTGTCTTGCCTGGTTCACCAACTACTTCTCAGACAGAGTTCACTGTGTTAAATCGGACAGACTGTTGTCCGGACCTCTGGCAGTCTCTATGGGGGTGCCACAGGGTTCAATTCTCAGGCTGACTCTTTTCTCTGTATACAATGATGTCTCTTGCTGTTGGTGATTCTCTGATCCACCTCTACGCAGACAACACCATTCTGTATACTTCTGGCCCTTCTTTGGACACTGTGTTAACTCATCTCCAGACGAGCTTCAATGCCATACAACACTCCTTCTGTGGTTTCCAACTGCTCTTAAATGCAAGTAAAACTAAATGCATGCTCTTCAACCGATCGCTGCCCGCACCTGCCCACCCGTCTAGCATCACTACTATGGATGTTCTGACTTAGGTATTTGTAGTTGTCCACATATTCTATGTGTCTGGTTAGACTGTAAACTCTCCTTCCAGACTCACATTAAGCATCTCCAATCCAAAATTAAATCTATAATTGGCTTCCTATTTCGCAACAAAGCATCCTTCACGCATGCTGCCAAACATACCCTCGTAAAACTGACTATCCTGCCGATCCTTGACTTAGGCGATGTCATTTACAAAATAAACTCCAACACTGTACTCATAAAATTGGATGCAGTCTGTCACAGTGCCATCCATTTTGTCACCCAAGCCCCATATACTACCCACCACTGCGACCTGTATGCTCTCGTTGGCTGGCCCTCGCTTCATATTCGTCGCCAAACCCACTGGCTCCAGGTCATCTATAGGTATCTGCTAGGTAAAGCCCCGCCTTTTCTCAGCTCACTGGTCAACATAGCAGCACCCACCCATAGCACGCGCTCCAGCAGGTAAATTTCACTGTTTACCCCCACAGCCAATTCCTCGTTTGGCCGCCTTTCCTTCCAGTTTTCTGCTGCCAATGACTGGAACGAATTGCAAAAATGACTGAACCTGGAGACTCATATCTCCCTCACTAACTTTAAGCATCAGCTGTCAGAGCAGCTCACAGACCATTGCACCTGTACATAGCCCATCTGTAAATGGGCATTCCAACTACCCATCCAACTACCTCATCCCCATATTGTTATATATTTTTTTTTTGCTCCTTTGCACCCCAGTATCTCTACTTGCACATTCATCTTCTGCACATCTATCACTTCAGTGTTTAATTGCTAAATTGTAATTACTTCACCACTACGGCCTATTTATTGCCTTACCTCCCTAATCTTACCTCATTTGCACACACTGTATATAGATTTTTTTCTATTGTGTTATTGACTGTATGTTTGTTTATTCCATGTGTAACTCTGTTGTTGTTTGTGTCGCACTGCTTTACTTTATCTTAGCCAGGTCGCAATTGTAAATGAGAACTTGTTCTCAACTGGCCTACCTGGTTAAATAAAGGTGAAATAAAATAAAATAATAAATTAAGAAAAATATTAGTGAAAAAAAACATTTATTGTCCTGTCTTTCAAGAACCCCTGAGCTCTAAAACATCAACATTTTCTTCCAGCCTTGCAAAATTGTGCTACGCCACTGATCTGATGATTCAAAATAGGGTCGAAGCTACAACATATATAAACATGAACAAAATCTGAGTTCACACATGTTTAGATAATTGATGTTAAAGGAATTTTATTTTTCAATATATTTTTCACTGATGAAGACATGGATGTCTCATGGTAGGTTGGGGTATGCAAAATGGGTAAACTTTGAGCACCTCTATCTCTTGAATGTTTTGGCAAAGGTTACTATTTGGCCACTTCTACCATGGGAAAACATGTATGGAAGGTTTGGTTCAAATCAAAAGGGATGCAGTCGTATGGAACGACCCCTGTAAAATCACACAATATCCAAGGTCTGACAGTTGTGAGAGCTTGAACACTTGAAAACTAAGGCCATGCTGCCTCTGTCTCGAGACGCTTTGTGTCATAACAAAATATAATAGGAATCCAAAGGAAAAAGGATCGGGCCCCAAACGTAAGTTCCTTTCGTGGTACCAGAAGTAATAAAAGGGATCATAGGAAGTGTCTTCGGCTGAAAGAAACAGTTAGGCCCTCGCCCTTTAACATCCCTTCCTTCTGCTACAGCATTCAGGGGGTGTCCGGTCGGGCCAGGACCGAGCCTGTTCGTGTGATTGGAAAAACACACACTTCCTTTGTGTTGAACAGTTCAAGAGAGGAAGCCCACCACCTTATCCTCTCTCTACATTTCATTTGACTGCACTTTCTAACAAAGTGCGCCCTCCAAAAAAAATCCCCGGAGGAGACTGTAGACACAAGTCTTTTTCTCTATTTCTCTGTCAGAGTTCAAGAGGGGATCAACATTTGGGCCACATCTTGTGTTTGGGAGAAAACGTTTGCCATTTTCCACTCAAAGTGACGACACGCTATACAGTAGGGAGAGAGGAGAGTGAAGAACAGGCGCCTACGGATGAGGTTGTAAACCTGTTGGAGTGTCGAACGGAGCGAGCTAGTAGGTGTCAAAGCATGAACCAGGCCCGCTGAATGTGATGTCAGGGAGGAGCATCAGGCATTTTTATTGGCCCACGCACCTCAGAGTAACAGCTGGTCTGGCTGTTTAGACTGGAACTGCCTCCCCACCCCTCATTTCCCAGAGCTCCCAGTAAACAGAGCACGCCCATGGCAGGACTTCAGAAGAGACGGCAGACAGTTGCACTTCCAGCACTGCGCTGCATAGGCACGTGGGAAATGGAGGCTTTTATGGGCCGTGATGCTGTGTGAGGTCCTTTATCTCTGCTCAGACACCAGATTGATGCAATAGAGCGTTACACGTTTTTTTCTGTTTTAATGTCTGGGGTGGTGGAAGTTTTTATACCACAAATATGTTCAGAAAGCTACACAGCCTTCGGAAAAGCTACAGCCTGTTATGATAACATGCAAGACTGACATCTTGGTCATGGTACATTTGCAGCCGCTGTGCTAAAAGATGTTTACAGTACATGCCAATGGGGTTTACTTTAAAAGAGGGGCAGAGGGGTAGCTTGGCATAGTTCAGTTTTTTTCATCAATACCTGTCAATAAAATTCTATGTCACCCATTGCTTTTAATTAATACTTTGCCGCCAATGTTGAACTGTAACCGGTGCTTACTTAAGAAAAAAAATACAGTATGAATGAGAGGTTAACATAACTGAATATCGTGTGACTCTCAGAAGCCCACACAAGGCTATCTGTTTGATAAATGCTACTGCGTTGGGGGTGAGCCGGGGTGCGCGACTGGGAATGTGTTTTTTGGATATTTCTTCTCAACTGTCATCTCCGTTTCCTCCTTAGCCCTCCACCTCTGTGGTGTCCCACCCCCGTGAAGAGGGCCCATGGCTGGGAGAAATATCTGGGACCGAGTCTGTGAACCCATGAGTGATCACTCTTCTCAGCAGAAGCCTCCGCTATTGGCTCGTGACTCAGACTGAGAGAAAGAGGGCGAGGGATAGAGAGATGGAGGGGAAGGAGAGAGGAAGAATTGCATAGAAACAGAGAGAGACTTAGAGCAAGAGAGGATAGAGGAGGGGCAGGGGAATAAAACTGTGTGGGGGATGGAGGGGGGGGGGGAGTTTGGGACTGGGGAGGACAAACAAATTAAAATAAATAGAATGTAGCGCTCAGAGAGTGTAGATATGAGGCAGAGCATTTCCCTGCCCCGAAGCCCTGTCTGACACCTGAGAGAAGCGTGGAGCTGTGGGCTACAGTCCACTCCACCACATCTAGGCCTGCTTACCAAGCAGCCCCTCCAGCTGCTGACAGTGGACATATACATAATTTTTTTATGTTGAACATATTTAACATAATGTAAAATGTATTTCAAATACATTTAGTTACATTTGCATCTTGGCTAAAATGCATGACAATATTCCAGAAATGCATGTCTATGACATCTAGTGGAGATCGGGCATGAGGATATTTTTTTATATTTTTCATTTTAGTTTTCATCAACCCCCCCAAAAAATAGACATTGTACAACACTCCACAATATGTTAAAGTCTAGGTCTTGTGCTTATTATGATATTATCTGGCTGTGGTATTATATTATACGGCTCTACAGAGGATGGTTAGTGGTGTTATGGTGCGTTCTTAATTAACCAAGTGGGTAATGGGAGTTTACCACATCTGGGAAAAATCCACTTGAACGGCCCTCCAACTGATAATAGCTAGTTAAATCAGCTATGAATCCCCTTGTGACAGGGGGAATTGAAGCTTGTTGTGTGTAACAGAGAGGGGCAAATTAATGCAATATTCACAATTTGCCTTTTAAAATTATAAACTTGGAGTCAGCAAACTGTCAGAAACATCAAATGCAGCCCCAAAATTGACTAAAAAGTGTTGTTGGCCACTTTGAGGGATGGGTAATTAATAATCACACTCTTACTGTAATTCATTGGAGATTTTCCCATCCTTTGGGAATAGTAGGACATCATCTATTACAGTGTGTGGAACACCATGAACATAACAATATGATAAACAGTGTTGGGCGGATTGCTTGGAAAATGAAAAATTAAGTAATCAGTAACACAATCCCTTGGATTACTCAAAATGGGTAATGTAATTGGATTACTTTTGGATTACATTAATTTCTAACACCCAGACAGATGTTTTTACATTTGAAAATATGCAACTAATAAAGCAGTATTTCATTTAGTAACATTACTATTTCCAAATTGGGGACTAGTGTGATAGCATAAGGATCCTATAATTCACATGTTCTATATTCTGTTTGTGAGCACATAGTCACAGCACTCCATACTAACATTTTCAGTTGGGACACCAGCCCATAGTAATATTATTCGTATCTCAGAGCCATGTGCATTGCTAGTTATAACCTAATGTTAGCTAGCTAACATTGAACCTGGTTGGTTAGCTACCTAAAGATTCATGCAGGATAGCAATGTTATGAGTTAGGATTATGATTCATTGTTAAGCTAGCTAGATACATGTCTAAACAAAAGACTCCGCTACGCAAGTAACTATTTCAAAAGAATGTTTATGATATCACTGTGACAACTGTCGATATATGTAGATGGTAAATTCGCTCTGGCTATCTACCCCGATTTCAGAGCACTCTTGTCTGAGTGTGACTGTCACGCCCTGACCATGGAGAGCCTGTTATTCTCTATGTTGGTTAGGTCGGGGTGTGACTAGGGTGGGTCATCTAGGTGTGTATATGTCTGTTGGCCTGTTATGGTTCCCAATCAGAGGCAGCTGTTTATCGTTGTCTCTGATTGGGGATCATATTTAGGTAGCCATTTTTCCCCATTGTGTTTGTGGGATCTTGTCTATGTATATTTGCCTGTGAGCATTATTTATAGTTTGTTTGTTTTGTTCTTTAAGTTTTCTATTCCTAAATAAAGGATGGAAACATACCACGCTGCATCTTGGTCTACTCCTTTCGACGAGCGTGACAGTGACAGAACGCAGAATAACTGACAAATTTCTGAACGCTTAATTAATACCAGTAGAATATGGCCGTTGTCAATAAACTTTGGCAAAAAATATAAATTAAATTGTTGCCAGCAGCAGAGTTGCAGTCACAAACTCTCTGAATAACATAAAAACAGCCTAACCAGCTCTGCTAGGGCGAGTAAAATGGTCAGAGCGAACTGTTTTCTCATTTGTGTCTGGAAGTAGCTAGCAAGCTAGCCAATGTTAGCCAGTTAGCTTGGATGTTTGACTGCTGTTGTTAGGTCAGGACGCTCGCATCAACCCTACTTTTCGTCCAGAGCGTCCAGTGTGCGCACTGCGAGAGCGAAATGCACTGAATTTACGAATGGCCAATCTGACAACACTCTGAGTTTACGAACGCCAAGTGCACACTGGCACTCCAGGTTAAATTTACGAACACACCCGTAGTATAAACCAGCCTTTAGTCTTGAAATCTTGGCTGATTCTGGCTGAGAGTCGGGGCACTCGGCTGAGAGTCATCATGTGGCCCGAGTCTGGGCCGCTTTCGGCAGTATTACTTATGGCTAGGATGCGGGGATTGAGCTCGGGCTGATTCCGGTGAGAGTTATCTGGCCCAAATGTATTACTTGGGGCTTGGGCCGATTGGGGCTACTCTCTGGCAGATGATTACATAGACTGCTTTGTATAATTAACATTTCATTATTTATTTTTTCCATAGTTTCTGTGATCCAAAAATACAATTAACACTTACATGTAATTTTTTAAGTAATATTTTAGTATTTTTATACTTTGTGCAGGGCAATTGATGAGCATTAAAAACTTTGTGGATGGAGCCTCCCGAGCGGCGCAGCTGTCTAAGACACTGCGTCGCAGTGCAAACGGCGTTGCTACAAATGCTGGTTTGAGACCCGTGCAGGCTTCAACCCAGAGACCCATGAGGCGACACACAATTGACCCAGCGTCGTCCGAGTTAGGGGAGGGTTTGGTCGGCCGGGATGTCCTTGTCCCATCGCGCTGTAGCGACTCTTGTGGTGGGCCAGGCGCATGCACGCTGACACGGTCACCAGGTGTGTGGTGTTTCCTCCGACACAATTTTTTTTTTTTTGTGGATGGGTATAATTTGTATGTATAACATGTATAATAGTAATATTTAACATTACTAAATCGTGTAATTTTGTATACATTTTTTAAAATTCTGGTAAGATGCTGGCAAAGTCGACTGAATTCCGATAGACGGAAATGGACCTGATTCAATCAGTTCCGGCCACCCGGAAGAGGGCCGCTGAATGATTGTAGACAAAGAAGAGCTCTCCAGAATGTACCAAATAATTCAAGGGCCATTTTCTCAAAAGTGAGGTTACAAGTTTATCAACTTTCAAAGCTTAATTACTTTCCCATTGTTCCTCAACTGTAGTGTATGATATACAATTTTCTAGCTCTGAGTCTCTACTTTTATCCAATGTAAAAAACACAATTTCAAATTTTGCTACATAAGACCGAATAGAGCGGTCGGTCACATTTTTTAAAATTATTCAGCGTTCTTTAGTAATGTCCAAACACGAATGCATGATTATAGATATTGTAATGTGCCACCTAAATCAGTGATTGTCATTAATCTTGGCCAGGTCGCAGTTGTAAATGAGAACTTTTGGTTTGACAATTATGCAAATGTTATTATTTTACTGTGATTTCTTTTTATATATCATTTTATGTTCAATAGAGATAAAAAAAAATATACATCTTTTGGGCACTAATATCTCATAGGCTAAATTAATTTGGGGCTCATTCACCACCTGAGTAAGTGGTTAGCTTACTAGCAAAATCTAAATAATACAGGCTACCGATAGTTAGCCGTGTAGGCTAATTGATATCAGTACATTTTATGAATAAAATGTAATGAATAGGCCTGAACTCACCTTAAAATTGAATAGCCGATGTGAGTGCCCTTTGTTCAATTGTATGTGTTGATACATACAATTCAGACCTACAGAAAGCAGGGAACCTCTTCTCTTCTACAGTTACAACAGTGGCTGCTTTCAAGACAGGTTTTTCCCGTGATTCGATTTGATTTGTTATTGTGCAATCAGAAAGCATGTTTCTCTCCCGCTATGGAGAGAGAGAGAGAGAGAAAGTGCACTGCTACAAATGTGTAAGCAGGATCTCGATGGAGTCCAGACGACTGATTGTCTTATTGACTAGAAGGCTAGGTAGAAATGCTTTGGAAGCTTTGCCTATTAATTCAACTAGTTTGAATGCAAAAGAAGCCATCCATCCTTGTTGATCAGCAGAACAATAGCATCTTTAAAGAGAATGTGAGAAATATTGAGGGTGTACATGCTAAATGACAGCAATTCTGACAAAGTTATATGATTTTTCTCTAGATATTAGATGAAGTAATCTCAAATGTAATCAATTGCTTTTAAGAATGTAACTAACGGATTTTTTTTTTCCCTTTTGTAATTCGGGTTGATTACATTTACTTCATATTTGTAATCGGACTACATAATCCCTGTTACATGTAATCCCTTACTACCCAACCCTGATGATAAATATTTAGATGATTTTAAAGTGCTTAAGGTTGTAATGGGCTTTTGTGATTAATCGAGATTCATGTGTGTGTGCCCAAATAAACAACTCGATTCAAAATAAATATTTCCATCCTGATTGTAATGAAATGCCCATTCACAAGAAGTTTAGAAGTAGTTCAAAGTATACCACACAGCGAGTAAGATGTTAAACATGGCAATGCTTACATAACTGTAAGAGAATTGTACAACATGTACATGTTTAGACTGGTATTCTATCCAAGACGTTCTATGGTGCAGCTGCGCTAGATACAGTACATTCGATAATGCCGGTATTAAAGAAAATCTAGACCTCAGCCATCATCCACAGTGTTTACCATTTACCAAAATGACCTCCAGCAGGCCACAAATGTGCATGTGTCAGCATATGGTCTCACAAGGGGTCTGAGGATCTCATCTCGGTACCTAATGGCAGTCAGGCTACCTCTGGCGAGCACATGGAGGGCTGTGCAGCCCCACAAAGAAATGCCACCCCACACCATGACTGACCCACCGCCAAACCGGTCATGCTGGAGGATGTTGCAGGCAGCAAAATGTTCTCCACGGCGTCTCCAGACTCTGTCACGTCTGTCACATGTGCTCATGTGCTCAGTGTGAACCTGCTTTCATCTGTGAAGAGCACAGGGCGCCAGTGGCGAATTTGCCAATCTTGGTGTTCTCTGGCAAATGCCAAAAGTCCTGCACGGTGTTGGGCTGTAAGCACAACCCCCACCTGTGGATGTCGGGCCCTCATACCACCCTCATGGAGTCTGTTTCTGACCGTTTGAGCAGACACATGCACATTTGTGGCCTGCTGGAGGTCATTTTGCAGGTCTCTGGCAGTGCTCCTCCTTGCACAAAGGCGGAGGTAGCGGTCCTGCTGCTGGGTTGTTGCCCTCCTACAGCCTCCTCCACGTCTCCTGATGTACTGGCCTGTCTCCTGGTAGCGCCTCCATGCTCTGGACACTACGCTGACAGACACAGCAAACCTTCTTGCCACAGCTCGCATTGATGTGCCATCCTGGATGAGCTGCACTACCTGAGCCACTTGTGTGGGTTGTAGACTCCGTCTCATGCTACCACTAGAGTGAAAGCACCGCCAGCATTCAAAAGTGATCAAAACATCAGCCAGGAAGCATAGGAACTGAGAAGTGGTCTGTGGTCACCACCTGCAGAATCACTCCTTTATTGGGGGTGTCTTGCTAATTGCCTATAATTTCCACCTTTTGTCTATTCCATTTGCACAACAGCATGTGAAATTTATTGTCAATCAGTGTTGCTTCCTAAGTGGACAGTTTGATTTCACAGAAGTGTGATTGACTTGGAGTTACATTGTGTTGTTTAAGTGTTCCCTTTATTTTTTTGAGCAGTGTATATTGGATGGTCAGTCCTTGCATCCATAGCTCTATCTATGATTTTGAGAGTGGTTACATTTCTCCAGTCAAATCACTCAGCGTTTGAACGAAACAGGAGCAGCTTCATTATTGCTTCAATTACGGATTGTTCCTTTTAATGAACACAACTCGTTTCATTCAACAGTATTGCTGCGATGTTGGTTTTAGGACGGATATTCATTTGAACCTTGTGCGTTGATTATCAAAACTTCATTAACTAGTCTATAATATGCCTCAAACATACGCATACGTTTTCATTGAAGTGATGAAAGGCCCAGTTCGAAACAGTTCTTCATTGACCAGAAAACATGACAATGATTGAGCTCCCCTGGACAAAAACATGATAGTTACTGATTAATCCAATAGTGCTGTGTGGTATCAGAGCTCTTCAAACTATTCGGATTTTTGACGCAAGCAGTGACCCCAAAAATTACATCCTCAGAGGCACAGTGCGTTTTAGTTCTAAGGAGCAGAGAATCAACACCAGATCTACAGAATGGCCATTTGCTTCAAGGAAGAACATCTTGCTTTTAGGTTAAATCTTTCAAAATAAATGTTTTGTCAACTAAAGGCTAGCTATGCTATTTTAGGAACACTGGGCCCTTAGAGCAATTGGGCCCTGAAGCTAACTTTCCAGAGTGATTCTGTTTTCTGCATCTCGATCCATTACGAGGAAATGATGAGCTCTCACGAGATCTTGCAATCAACTAGACAAAATGTATAATAAAGATGCACACTGCAGAATGATTCCGCAGTTTTCTTTGGGTTGAAACGTTGCACAGTACAACTGCGGGAGCATTCAACAGTGTTACATTATCTGTTCATCTATTTTGTACCCTGCTCCTACAAGTCACTGGATGTGCATACACCACTTTGAAGCTCTTCTGAGATCTTCAATGTACAACCTGAACAAACATAGTGAACAAATGTTTAAAAAAAAATTATATGCGAGCTTGATACAGTTAAATCAATTTACGGAAACTAAAATGTTTCTTGACACTAACCAGAGGGACAAATTACTCCATTAGCCTAAAACCATCTCAGGGGCCTCTTTGTTTGTTAGATTTTCGTCAAAGCATGTCAGACCTGGGTTCAAATACATTTGATGTATGTGATTGTTTGTTATTTAAATACTTATTTTATGTGTATTTGAGTATTGTCAAATAATGTGGCCAGAATTAAACAACTTCTATTGGAAGTATTTGAAAGTATTTTCAAATAATTTCCTATAAATAGTCTAATATTTGAAAGTATTTTTAATTACTTATTTCAAATACTCTTGTCAAATACCTGGGTTAAATGCATGGGTGTGTCAGTGAATTGTCACGTTCTGACCCTAGTTCTTGTGTTATTTCTTTGTTTTAGTTGGTCAGGACGTGAGTTGGGTGGGTATTCTATGTTTTGTGTTTCTATGTTGGGTTTCTCATTTGGCCTGATATGGTTCTCAATCAGAGGCAGGTGTTAGTCATTGTCTCTGATTGGGAACCATATTTAGGTAGCCTGTTTTCTGTTGTGTTTTGTGGGTGGTTGTCTTCCGTGTCTGTATGTTCCACGCGGAACTGTTTCGGTTTTCATTTTGTTTCACTTTGTTAGTTTTTGTATTCTGTCGTATTCATTCTCATTAAAATACATTATGGATACGTACCACGCTGCGCATTGGTTCTCCGATCCTTGTTACTCTTCATCCTCAGAGGAGGAAGAGGAAAGCCGTTACATGAATTTTGAGTATTTTCAAATGCATGCCAATACTTTCCACGGGTATTTCCAAATACATTCCAAAATCCAACTACTTTTCCCCAAAGAAATGTCTGAAGACTTACTTTGAAATATATGTGAAAGTAATTGAGATATTTGAAATAGTATTTGAACCCAGGTCTGGCGTATGTACAGAGAGTGCGCCAGAGGTTAAGTTCTGCTTTAACAAACCATGAACCCTTGGTAACCCCTTTGGGGAATAGAGTACACTACACTCGGGATCTGCAAGGATTCAGCAGGGGGATGAACATTTTTTATTAGGGTGGAAACTGTGGTGTTTCTTGTATTTCCATTTGACCAGCATGGGAGAGGAAGGGGAAAGCCAGGACAAGCCACAACAGGCAAGGCCCAGTGTGTCCTATCCAAAAAAACAACATGCTTATTTCATTACCGTATGAAGGGGAAGCCACAACAAGGACACAATGCATGTTATTGCAATAAAAATACAAGATTAATGGTTAAAAATATGGATAATGGAAGAAATGAACAAATTAGAGAGACTGCTCAAGGCTGTGGTATGTGGAGAGTCTGACAGTAGACTACCAGGTTTTTTAATACTTAAATTAGACTACTTGCTTCACGTTCTTGCTGATTCTCAGAGATCTCAATCGACTTTTTACTGCCTGTTAAGATAATGTCCCAAACGGTATGGATGGCAAGTCCCATTGTTACCTAAAAAAGGTTGACACCAGGGTCATGTTCAGGAAATGGAAATGGAAGAAAACACTGAAAATGTGTGAAACTCCCAGTGAATTGAACCCCTTGCCATATGAAATGCAGAAAACTAAAATACTTCCATATTCCTCAAGCAGCCACACAGATGTATTATGCATTCAACCTCTCCTGTCCGTTTCACTCTTCCCCAGCACTTCCGTTAAAGCCATAGATCCCCCTTTATTTAATCTCATTGCATGTTATTTCTTTAGAATCAACTGCTGCTATGGAAACGGGGTACACACGCAAAACTGGAAGTGATGGTGGTGCGGTTCAGTTCCGATTGGCTGAGGCTGGAGCAGTGCAGCGTGGGCCGTGGGGGGAAAGGTAATGTCATGAACAGCTGCCCCAGCTGGATAACTGGTCCATCCCCTTAAAGTGTCAGCAGACCACATACCGAAAACAGGAAGTATTTTCCAAAGCTCTTCTCAGACTTCATTTCAGTGTGCGAGGAAATGTTAGATACTACATAAACACAACGTTGCTTGAACTTTGGACAAATTCTTGTGTTTCTTTGAAATTTTGTAAATTTTTCCTCTTTCATTCACCTATTTGCTACTGAATTCCGAACCCTGAATTTTTATCAGATCAAATTCCCAAATCTCCGGCATTCTTATAATCGCTGCCGGGGGAGAGAGTCTGAAGACACAATCCTATCCATAGAAATAGTGACACTCAAATAAATAATCATTAAAGAAAATAATTTGGATTTCTATCAGTCTTTTCGAGATGAAGATTAAATATCACATTCCAGTGTTCCAACTTGTAAACAAGGATCAATGGGATTTCTCTGCACTCTTCTCTGTGCAGCTACTGGCAATTCCCACTTCAGGGAGAATGCTGGAAGACGCTTGTGGATTTTATAGCTCAATTGCCATACCACCTCCGACAACGCCAAAACAACCACTATGCAGGTGTCCTCTAGCGCGAATCTGATTGAATCTAGCCCTTGATCATGGCCTCTTGAATTTTGGTTAATTCCCAACATAATATTGACTGTGCTTACAATTCCTCTTTCAAATACCCCTTAATGTCTGTGTGTATTGACATTCTCAATAAAATGCTGCATACTGCTGTTTTAAAACATGATCCCTCTGAATATAACCCCAAATGTGGTGGTCTTGAGCAAGTTCACTCTTGTGCTACTACAGGCTCAAATTCTCATGAGTTATAGTTATGCTTCTGTAATCTTGACTAATGTTTTCTTATTTGACATGCTCAGGTTAGTCCCTCCCAGTTTCATCCCGTTTGCTTCTGTTTGGTTCTTAGTGAATATACCCCAGGAATACACAGCCATTGGTCATTTTGATCAACATAGGGCGATTAATCTAGAAATGCGCCCTTTGTTGTCACTTCCTTAAAGTCCCTGATGTGACAAGTAGTTTGTGAAAGCAATGGAAAGCCTTCTTACACCGATCTACTCTTTTCAGATCAGCGGTTACTTTATTAAGGAAGAGAGGAAATAAAGATGTTTAAAGACGGAGTATTAGAACAGGATACTTATGTCATGCAAATGGGCATGTCATATAAATCTATATAGCCTACACTTTCTCATTCTGAACTTCTAAACGTGAGTAGGACGGGCGTGGCTTTTTACAATGACCAGACGAGCAGCCGCTCACCAATTTGACAGCTCTAAGGCAGATTCACTTCTGACATCGCCAAAACACCAGCTATGAGGTTGTCGACTATCGCGTCTTTATGCTTGATCGGCTTGAATCGAGGCCTTAATTTCACGTGTCCCTTTAAGTTGGTGTTGTCACATAATCACACAGTTATTGACTTGATTCCAGGCAACTGCAGAAATGTATTCTTGCCACAAATCGGTGGCTGATCTGTTGGTGAACAGGAATGTCAGGTTGTGAGTTCAAATCCCAAGTGTGCTAATTCATGTTGAGGTCAATTCCATTTAAGTTCCAGTCAATTCAGAAAGTAAAAAAAATTGACATTTCACATGTGATGTGAAAAATGTGTTTTTGGAACACTTCGTGACATTTCTCATGTGAAAACGTATTTTTCCTCTTGCACTCTCTCATTATTACTCTAACTCTCTGTGACTCAGTCTGGGTTTGACATCAAATTGCACCCTTTTCCTTGTGGGGCAAATGTGAGGAAACAGGACATAAAAGAATTGGCAATTAAATACATCCGGAATGATGCTTAGTTCATATGGGACTCGGCCACCGCTGTCTGATCTGCGAAATAGCCAAAACACGGGTCAATCGATACACAGGCCAATCTTTCACCTGTGACTTCAGACCAGAGTTGTCTGCTGTCAGGTGCAGGAGCAGACGACAGTGGTGACAGCAGTCACTCAAGTGAGGCTCAACCCCTGTGGGGATGGATGTTGCAGTGCATTAAAGCTATAGTTTCTATGAAACAGTTACAGATGTAGGATCTTAATTTGAGCACCCTGTTGTTTGTGTGGGAGGGGGGGTAAGTGAATTTCCACCTAAATAAAAATGTTATCAACCCCTACAAACTATAACTTTCCCATTGTATAAAATTACATTATGACATTTGCTTGCTCGTTTGCCACACTAGTCTGATAAGACCACGCTTGCAACTACGGGAAGTAGCAACAACCAAATAGGATGGATAATGTTTATTGGCAAGCTGTAACCTGTAGCATACCTCGTTCAGTCTCCATAGGACTTTAAACAAGCAAAGCATCAATACAGGACTAAGATCAAGTCATATCACACCGGCTCTGATGATCGTCTGATGTGGTAGAGCTTGCAAACCATTACAGACTACAAAGGTAAGCACAGCCGAGAGCTGCCCAGTGACACAAGCCTACCAGACAATCTAAACTACTTCTATGCTCGCATTGAGGTAAATAACACTGAAACATGCATGAGAGCTCCAGCTGTTCTGGAAGACTGTGTGATCATGCTCTCCGCAGCCAATGTGAGTAAGACCTTTTCAACAGGTCAACATTCACAAGGCCGCACGACCAGATGAATTACCAGGATGTGTACTGTGAGCATGCGCTGACCAACTGGCAGGTGTCTTCACTGACATTTTCAAACTATCCCTGTCTAAGTCAGTAATACCAACATGTTTTAAGCAGACCACCATAGTCCCTGTGCCCAAGAACACTAAGGTAACCTGCCTAAATGACTACCTCTACCTACATGTACATACTACCTCAATTAACCGGTGCCCCCACACATTGGCTCTGTATCAGTACTCTCCTGTATATAGTAGCACTCATGTCTGTAGCCATGAAGTGCTTTGAAAGGCTGGTCATGGCTCAAATCAACACCATCACCCCAGAAACCTTAGACCAACTCCAATTTGCATGCCGCCCAAAGAGATCCACAGATGATGCAATCTCTATTGCACTCCACACTGCCATTTCCCACCTGGACAAAAGGAAAACCTATATGAGAATGCTATTCATTGACTACAGCTCAGCGTTCAATACCATAGGTAAGGATAGGTAACAACACATCCGCCACGCTGATCCTCAACACAGGGGCCCCTCAGGGGTGCGTGCTCAGTTCCCTCCTGTACTCCCTGTTCACTCATGACCTCACGGCCAGGCATGACTCCAACACCATCATTAAATTTGCCGATGACACAACAGTGGTAGACCTGATCACCGACTATGACGAGACAGCCTATAGGGAGGAGGTCAGAGACCTGGCCGTGTGGTGCCAGGAGAACAACCTCTCCCTCAATGTAATCAAGATAATGGAGATGATTGGGGACTACAGGAAAAGGAGGACCGAGCACGCCCCCATCCTCATCGAAGGGCTGCAGTGGACCAGGTTGAGAACTTCAAGTTCCTTGGTGTAAACATCACAAACGAACTAACATGGTCCAAGCACACCAAGACAGTCGTGAAGAGGGCACGACAAAACATATCCCCCCCCCAGGAGACTGAAAATATTTGACATGGGTCCTCAGATCCTCAAATGTTTCTACAGCTGCACCATCGAGAGCATCCTGACTGGTTGCATCACTGCTTGGTATGGCAACTGCTCGGCCTCCGACCGCAAGGCACTACAGTGGGTATTGCGAATGGCCCAGTACATCACTGGGGCCAAGCTTCCTGCCATCCAGGACCTCTATACCAGCCGCTGTCAGAAGAAGGCCCTCAAAGGCTCCAGCCACCCTAGTCATAGACTGTTCTCTCTGCTACCGCACGGCAAGCAGTACCGGAGCGCCAAGTCTAGGTCCAAGAGGCTTCTAAACAGCTTCTACCCCCAAGCCATAAGACTCCTGAACATCTAGTCAAATGGCTACTCAGACTATTTGCAGTGCCCCCCCCATCACCCCCTCTTTACACCACTGCTACTCTCTGTTGTCATCTATGCATAGTCAATTTAATAACTCTACCTACATGTACATACTACCTCAATTAACCGGTGCCCCCACACATTGGCTCTGTATCAGTACTCTCCTGTATATAGTCTTGCTATTTTTATATTACTGTTGCTCCTTAATTACTTGTTACTTTTATCTCTTATTCTTATCCGTATTTTTCAAAACTGCATTGTGGTTAGGGGCTCGTAAGTAAGCATTTCACTGTAAGGTTGTATTTGGCACATGTGACTAATACAATTTGATTTGATTTGTTATGAACATTTAGGCCAGGATTCAATCTGATTGCGCTTTGTCAGCTATGCGCCATTTAAAGGTTTGATTGAGCCGACATATGCAATGTTTACTGTGAATGCGGTCTCTGCGAAACGCGGGAACATTGCTTTTGAAAGGAGAAAAGCTGACAGCTCAATTCAATTGAATCGCGGTCAGTCTTTAATACCACCAAAGAGCAATTTGCTCTGCAGCATGTAGATGCATAAAAAGCACTGCTAATGCTGATTTTAGTTAAACACAGATCACAAGGAAAGAGCATGACATTGATAACATTACATTGCTCCAATGAGCCAGTCTTTGATTAACGATAAGTATCCTTTACAATGCACCCTCGGTCAAAATATCTGTTACCAAACAGTGAATTTCAAATAAAGGTCCCCTTCTGTTTGACTAAATCAAATCAAGCTTTATTTATATAGCACGTTTCAGACATGAATGCAAAGCAATGCACTTTACAGAAACAAACATAAGATAAAACAAAAGAGTAACAATAAAAACTGAAAGACTAGAAAAGCATCCTAAGGAAAAGCAAAGCTCAAAAGGTGTGTTTTAAGATCTCTTTTAATTATGGCCACAGTTTCAGCCCCCCTCAGGTTCTCTGGCAGGCTATTCCAGAGGCAGTGGGAAAAATAACTAAAGGCTGCCTCTCCATGCCTCTTGGTCTTAGGCTTTGAGAGAGTTAAAAGGAAGGTGCCATAGGATCTCAGGGACCTACTGGGTGCATAACTCAAAAGCCTTGTCTGATATGTATTGGGGTGCACAATCCTGGATTGATTTTTAAAACCAACAGAATAATCATACAATTAATTGTATGTCGCTCCTACCAGGTGGCGTGGCGAGAATCTGTCTCCGCACCACGTGCTCTCACCACTGGTGTCCCCCAGGGCTCTGTTCTAGGCCCTCTCCTATTCTCGCTATACACCAAGTCACTTGGCTCTGTCATATCCTCACATGGTCTCTCCTATCATTGCTATGCAGACGACACAATTAATCTTCTCCTTTCCCCCTTCTGATAACCAGGTGGCGAATCGCATCTCTGCATGTCTGGCAGACATATCAGTGTGGATGACGGATCACCACCTCAAGCTGAACCTCGGCAAGACGGAGCTGCTCTTCCTCCCGGGGAAGGACTGCCCGTTCCATGATCTCGCCATCACGGTTGACAACTCCATTGTGTCCTCCTCCCAGAGTGCTAAGAACCTTGGCGTGATCCTGGACAACACCCTGTCGTTCTCAACTAACATCAAGGCGGTGACCCGTTCCTGTAGGTTCATGCTCTACAACATTCGCAGAGTACGACCCTGCCTCACACAGGAAGCGGCGCAGGTCCTAATCCAGGCACTTGTCATCTCCCGTCTGGATTACTGCAACTCGCTGTTGGCTGGGCTCCCTGCCTGTGCCATTAAACCCCTACAACTCATCCAGAACGCCGCAGCCCGTCTGGTGTTCAACCTTCCCAAGTTCTCTCACGTCACCCCGCTCCTCCGCTCTCTCCACTGGCTTCCAGTTGAAGCTCGCATCCGCTACAAGACCATGGTGCTTGCCTACGGAGCTGTGAGGGGAACGGCACCTCCGTACCTTCAGGCTCTGATCAGGCCCTACACCCAAACAAGGGCACTGCGTTCATCCACCTCTGGCCTGCTCGCCTCCCTACCTCTGAGGAAGTACAGTTCCCGCTCAGCCCAGTCAAAACTGTTCGCTGCTCTGGCACCCCAATGGTGGAACAAACTCCCTCACGACGCCAGGTCAGCGGAGTCAATCACCACCTTCCGGAGACACCTGAAACCCCACCTCTTTAAGGAATACCTAGGATAGGATAAAGTAATCCTTCTAACCCCCCCCCCCCCCCCCCTTAAAAGAGTTAGATGCACTATTGTAAAGTGGTTGTTCCACTGGATATCATAAGGTGAATGCACCAATTTGTAAGTCGCTCTGGATAAGAGCGTCTGCTAAATGACTTAAATGTAAATGTAATTATAAAACTCACAGGCAGCCAATGCAGAGACTTTAAAACCGGTGTAATGTGTGGTTTCTGTCTGGTCTTGGTCAGTACCCGTGCTGCAGCATTCTGTATGTTTTGCAGCTGACCAATGGCTTTCTTGGGTAGACCAGACATGAGAGCATTACAGTAGTCAAGCCTGCTTGTAATAAAAGCATGGATGAGTCTCTCTGTATCAGCTTGAAATAGAAACGGCTGCATGTTGGCAATGTTTCTCAGGTGGTAAAAAGCTATTTTGGTCACATTCCTAATGTGTGATTTCAAGTTGAGTTCAGAATCTACAATGACGTGTTTTTAAAAATAATTATAATTATAATCAAAAATATTTATTGTCTGTGAATTAAAATGTTCTCTCTCTGTGCTTTGGCTCCAATAATAAGTACTTCGGTCTGGTGGAACTGGAGGAAGTTGTGAGTCATCCAAGTATTTAAATCACTAGCACAGTCTAATAATGTATCTGTGGAGATAAAATCCTCTGGTGACACAGAAATGTAAAGTTGTGTATCATATGCGTAGCAGTGAAAATCAATGCTGTGCTTTCTGATAACGCTGCCAAGGGGTAACATATATAAACTGAACAGTACCGGACCCAAAATCAAACCTTGTGGTACGCCACATGTTATTTATTTTCTTTGAGATATGTTCACCAAGGGTGACGACAAACTCTCTACTGGTTAAATAGGTCATAAACCAATTTAGAACTGGACCAGAGGAGACAACCCACCTCTCCAGTCTGTCCAAAATGACATCATGGTCATGCAGCACTTAAATCCACATGCACAGAGAGCTGTTTGGCATCTTTGCTGGCTCTAAGATAATTTACCACTTTAACTAAGGTTTCTCTGTGCTTTGGTGGGCACAACAACCAGATTGGAATGGTTCTAAAATACAGTTGGCACAAAAATTATTTAGCTGTTTGAAAAACAATTTCCCCAGAATTGTGCTTAAGAATGGAAGGTTAGAGATTGGCCAAAAATTGCTAAGAGCTGAAGATTAAAGATTCCTTTTCTTCAAAAGGGGTTTCACCATAGCAGTTTTTAGTACAGTGGGGAAAGTGCCTGTGAACAGGGAATGATTAACAAGAGCTTGCACTTCTGTCAATATGCATTTCAAATAGTTTTGAAGAAGGTAGTGAGGATAGGATCGAGACGGCAGGTAGAACTCTTAAATTGTGATATCACTTTCCTGAGCATGTCTGTGTCAACCAGGGAAAATAACTGCGTAGTGCCTTTGTGTGGTAGGCTAGGACCCATGTCATCAAACTTCTCATCAGGTCTTGCTTGACTGATATCCAGCCTAATAAGCCGCAAACTCATCACATTTAGATGTGGAGGAAAGTTCACATAGGTTTGCGGGGATAGGGTTTCTCAGGTCATCAATGGTCGAGAAGAACACTTGTGATTGATTCTGATTATTAGCGATGAAGTTAGAATAATGAGCCCGTCTGGCCTTTCTAATTGCCTCGTTATATGTGCCAAGTTGCTCTCTCAGAATATCATAATGGACCTGCAAGTTTGACTTTTTCCACTTTCGCTCTGCCTTTCTGCAATGTCTCTTTAATTGGTTTGTTTCTTCACTTATCCAAGGGGCTCTCCGTTTGGAAGTGGCTTTTCTCAACCTAACAACATGCAACCCCAGAAGTTAAACAATTGCGAGTAATGCAACACAAGGACAGCAACTTTGCGGTTAGAGCAACCCGAAAGCAGAGTTATTGTATGCAGATCAAAGTAACATCTGTCATCTGGTATTTACACCACATATCAGTCGCTGCACTGTTCAATGGGCTTCAGGGACTCGTGGGCCAAGAACCGCAGGGGACATCAGAGAATAGAAGCCATTGGAGGAGAAAGACCAACATCTTCATACCCTCAGAGGGATCTGATCGAGGCCTGGACTCTCTATTTATTACCATTTCCTTATGCTTTCCATGGTTGATCGCATTTCTGATGTTCTGATGTGACAAAAAAAAAGAAAATACGTTTTGGACAGACTTGAAATAGTCATTTTTCAATCGGTGGGTGCTGCCAGAAGGTTGTCAATCAATCACTGCTTTGATTCCACTTTGTGGTTTTCTCCTTCCGGCCCAGCGAGTAAATAAATCAGTTGATCTAACCTTGACTGTCTGCTGGAACTGTGACATACCTCCCCATGAGAGACTATTTGGATGTAGACATTACTGAAAATAAGAGCCAGACAGACAATACAGTCCAAATAAACCACAAGAGCAGGACTGAAACCGATGCCCATATAACACCCCAATCTCCGTACCAACTTTTCAGACGGATGGTTAAAAAATACAAAACAGAGAGAAAGCGCCGAAGGACTGAGTCTGGTTTCAATGAAAGATGGGGCCAGTCCGAGAAACGCGAGCTCAGTGCAAGTCAAAATGAAAAGCAAAGATGGGGATAAAGAAAAGAGGGGGGGAACAGGACCCTGAACATGGTTGTGTGCGTGTGTGTGGATGCAAGCGGTTTCCCTCAGCCTTTTGATGACTCAGCAGTTAGGAACGATGCCCTCACCACATCCTCTATCTCCTCCCCCCCTCCTTCGATCCGATGGGCGGCCGCAGGGCCACATCTGCTTCCCCTCGCTGCCCCGTTATCGGAGAAAGATGCTCCTCATAGAGTCTCACCACAAAAAACCCTCTCTTTTCTGTTTGGGTCTCTCCTTTTCTGGTCCTCTGTTGCATCTTACAACAGACTGCTCTCTCTCCCTCTACCTTGAGTCTATCCCAACCTCTCTGTTTTTATTTCAATTAGAGATCAATTAATCCGTTGAAACATGAGTTTGTATTTACGGTGGTATGTTTTCAAGCACTCATTGCTAAGCAAAGGGATTTCTCCCTCTATTGAAATATGTATGTACACACACACACACACACACACACACACACACACACACACACACACACACACACACACACACACACACACACACACACACACACACACACACAATGCCCAGCAGTTACATAGTCAGTGCCAACTCATTACTGCCCTTGGCTCAGCTTCAGAGTGTCGTAAATCAGAAGGATTGGTCCGGTGCAGACAGTCCTATTCAGGAAGCCCCCTTTTGGGGGACAGGATGGAGAGAGATGGAGCGAGACAGGGAGACAAAACCAGTGAGAAGGAGGGCAACGGGGCTTCATGCCCTCCTGAGAAAAGAGCATGCCGTTAAGCCTGAGGTTTCTGAGTTCAGTGGCCCGTGAGGTGGCCTATGAACCTTAAGGGGATTTGTGGAAAAGTTCAGAGAATTCGAGGAAAACACAAAAATAAGTGGCTGATGCATTGTTTGGTGTCGACACATAGCTTTCCGTTTGGCCCAACACTGTCAGTATCCTGTGAGATTGAGATAAAGGAATAAAAAAGACTATCTGCCCAGTGGGTTGGCACAAAAGGGCCAAGAATGGGACAAAAGAGTGGTGCTCATGTGCAAACCCATGCCCTCAAGGTTCTTCATCCTTGGTAGTGGCGCGTGGTGGGGGCACGTCCGGGAAAGAGATGAAGTGAGAGGGGTTCAAACTCTGAAGCAGTGTGCCGATGTCCGGTCTTGTGGTAGCGCTGACAATTCTGGACGAATGATGGGCATCAGTAATTGAGTCCTCGAACGGGCGTCAAAGCTCGATCTTTAACCACAGATAGCTTTTTGTAATAGTGTAAAACTACCTGTTGGAATTTGCTTGAAGACAATGTTAATTTGCTTTGACTCTAGTGTTCCAGTTGTACATGTGCTAGCCATTTCTGAAACTCAGATCATACATTTGATGATACATCAGTAGCAATACATGGATATAACATCTATACAAGAGACAGAAATGCTTATGGGGGAGGGGTTGCTGTATATACTCAGAGCCATAACCCTGTAATTCTTAGAGAAGATCTTATGTCAAGTCTTATCGAAGTGTTGTGGTTGCAGGTTCACTTGGCACATCTAAAGCCTTTTCTTTTGGGGTGTTGCTATAGGCCACTAAGTGCTAACAGTCAGTATCTAAATAATATGTGTGAAATGCTTGATAGTGTATGTGATGTAAACAGGTCTACTTTCTTGGGGACCTGCATATTGACCAGTGCCTGTAATCTGGTTTAGGTTATTATTCAACCTACCAGGGTGTTTACAAACACGAGAGGAACAAGATCAACCACATGTATTGATCACATTTTACTGATGCTGTAGAACTTTGTTCTAAAGCTGTTTCCGTACCCATTGGATGCAGTGATCACAATATAGTGGCTATATTAAGGAAACCGAAAGTTCCAACAGCTGGGCCTAAAATAGTGTATAAGAGATCATACAAAAGATTTTGCTGTGACTCTTATGTGGATGATGTTTACAATATTTGTTGGTCTGATGTGATTAATGAGGAGCATCCAGACGCTGCACTCGATGAATTTATGAAATTGCTTCTTCCATTTATTGATAAACATGCACCTGTTAAGAAATGGACTGTTAGAACTGTTAAGGCTCCATGGATTGATGAGGAATTGAAAAACTGTAAGGTTGAAAGAGATGGGGCAAAAGGGGTGGCTAATAAGTCTGCCTGCACATCTGACTGGCTTCCTTACTGCAAATTGAGAAATTATGTGACTAAACAACAAAAATAAGAACCTTTATTATGAAGCAGACCTATAACAGCAGACCTATAAGCTCTTAGCAAACTCTTGGAAAAAATTGTGTTTGAACAAATACAATGCTATTTCTCTGTAAACAAATTAACAACAGACTTGCAGCATGCTTATAGAGAAGGGCACTCAACATGTACTGCACTGACAGAAATGACTGATGATTGGTTGAAAGAAATTGATAATAAGAAGATTGTGGGAGCTGTACTATTAGATTTCAGTGCAGCCTTTGATATTATTGACCATAACCTGTTGTTGAAAAATATATGTGCCATGGCTTTTCAACCTCTGCCATAATGTGTATACAGAGCTATCTATCTAATAGAACTCAAAGGGTTTTCTATAATGGAAGCTTCTCTAATGTCAAATATGTAAAGTGTGGTGTACCACAGAGCAGCTTTCTAGGCTCTCTACTCTTTTCTATTTTTACCAATGACATACCACTGGCATTAAACAAGCATGTGTGTCCATGTATGCTGATGATTCAACCATATATGCATCAGCAACCACAGCTAATGAAGTCACTGAAACCCTTAACAAAGAGTTGCAGTCTGTTTTGGAATGGGTGGCCAGTAATAAACTGGTCCTGAACATCTCTAAAACTAAGAGCACTGTATTTGGTACAAGCTGAATCTGAATCTGGTAATGAATGGTGTGGCTGTTGAACAAGTTGAGGAGACTAACTTACTTGGCATTACCTTAGATTGTAAACTGTCATGGTCAAAACATATAGATTCAATGGTTGTAAAGATGGGGAGAGGTCTAGATGTAATAAAGAGATGCTCTGCTTTTTTGACAACACACTCCAAAAAGCAAGTTCTGCATTCTCTAGTTTTGTCTAATCTTGATTATTGTCAAGTCGTGTGGTCCAGTGCTGCAAGGAAATACCTAGTTAAGCTGCTGCTGGCCCAGAAAAGAGAGGCATGTTTTGCTCTTAATTGTAATCAGAGGGCTGATATATCAAATCAAATCAAATCAAATTTATTTATAAAGCCCTTCTTACATCAGCTGATATCTCAAAGTGCCTTACAGAAACCCAGCCAGCAAGCAATACAGGTGTTAGAAGCACAGTGGCTAGAAAAACTCCCGACGATACCCCTGGATGGGGCCAAACAGGCAGGATATAACTCCGCCCACTTTGCCAAAGCACAGCCCCCACACCACTAGAGGGATATCTTCAACCACTAACTTACCATCCTGAGACAAGGCCGAGTATAGCCCACAAAGATCTCCGCCACGGCACAACCCAAGGGGGGGCACCAACCCAGACAGGAAGATCACGTCAGTGACTCAACCCACTCAAGTGACGCACCCCTCCTAGGGAATGCATGGAAGAGCACCAGTAAGCCAGTGACTCAGCCCCTGTAACAGGGTTAGAGGCAGAGAATCCCAGTGGAGAGAGGGGAACCGGCCAGGCCGAGACAGCAAGGGTGGTTCGTTGCTCCAGTGCCTTTCCATTCACCTTCACACTCCTGGGCAAGACTACACTCAATCATAGGACCTACTGAAGAGATGAGTCTTCAATTAAGACTTAAAAGTTGAGACCGAGTCTGCTTCTCTCACATGGGTAGGCAGACCAATCCATAAAAATGGAGCTCTATAGGAGAAAGCCCTGCCTCCAGTTGTTTGCTTAGAAATTCTAGGGACAGTTAGGAGACCTGCGTCTTGTGACCATAGCGTACGTTTAGGTATGTACGGCAGGACCAAAGATAGGTAGTAGCAAGCCCATGAAATGCTTTGTAGGTTAGCAGTAAAACCTTGAAATCAGCCCTTGCCTTAACAGGAAGCCAGTGTAGAGATGCTAGCACTGGAGGAATATGATACAACTTTTTTGTTCTAGTCAAGATTCTAGCCGCCGTGTTTAGCACTAAGTGAAGTTTATTTAGTGCTTTATCCGGGTAGCCGGAAGGTAGAGCACTGCAGTAGTCTAACCTAGAAGTGACAAAAGCATGGATACATTTTTCTGCATAATTTTTGGACAGAAAGTTTCAGATTTTTGCAATGTTACGTAGATGGAAAAAAGCTGTCCTTGAAACAGTCTTGATATATTTGTCAAAAGAGAGATCAGGGTCCAGAGTAACGCCGAGGTCCTTCACAGTTTTATTTGAGACGACGGTACCCTCATAGCCTGCTTCCTCTCTAGGTTTCTTCCTAGGTTTTGGCCTCTAGGTTTCTTCCTAGGTTTTGGCCTTTCTAGGGAGTTTTTCCTAGCCACCGTGCTTCTACACCTGCATTGCTTGCTGTTTGGGGTTTTAGGCTGGGTTTCTGTACAGCACATTGAGATATCAGCTGATGTAAGAAGGGCTATATAAATACATTTGATTTGATTTGATTTGTACAACCATCAAGATTAATCGTCAGATTCAACAGAAGATCTCTTTGTTTCTTTGGACTTAGAACAAGGATCTGTTTTGTCCGAGTTTAAAAGTAGAACATTTGCAGGCTCCCACTTCCTTATGTCTGAAACACAGGTTTCCAGCGAGACCAATTTTGGGGCTTCACCATGTTTCATCGAAATGTACAGCTGTGTGTCATCAAATGATATAAATGCTATGCATGCCAGTCTCTCTTGACTAAGAGTTGAGGAGAGACTGCATCACTTCTTCTTTTTATAAAAAACATGAATGTGTTGAAAATCCCAAATTGTTAGCATAGTCAACTTGCACGCAGCTCTGACACACACTCTTATCCCACCAGACATGCCACCAGGGGTCTTTTCATAGTCCCAAAATCCAGACAAATTCAACAAAGCGTACAGTATTATATAGAACCCTTATTGCATGAAACTTCCTTCCATCTCATATTGCTCAAATAAACAGCAAATCTGGTTTCAAAAAAGAGATAAAGCAACACCTGGTGGCACAATTCCTCTCCACTATTTACCTCGAAAGTTTGTGTGTATGCATTGGTATGTAGGCTACGTGTGCCTTTAAAAAAAAAAATGTAGTTTTGTCCTTGAGCAGTTCATGTCTATTGATGTTCTGTATTATGTCCTTCTGTATTATGTTTCATGTTTTTTGTGGACCCCAGGAAGAGTAGCTGCTGCTTTTGCGACAGCTTATCGGGATACCAATAAAATACCAAATATTTGCCACTCTCCAATCTGTGCCCCTAGCTACCATGTATCTCCCACTTTCCTTTTGGGTCTGTTCTATCAATGAAAATAAAATATCTTCTTTAAAAAAACTAACTCATAACAGCGTGGACACTGATTAAGGGGCATGTGATGTGAGAGTCCACGTTTGAATTCAAGATATTGCTACTATCTTTGGATCTTATTACACTTTCAAAGGGAATTATGGAGATAGGAGGAGGGGAGGGGTGGAGATGGGGTGGTGTGTGGGGGTCATTCACAGTGTGAAGCACCACAGCAGAGATGTCTGTTGAAGTACATCTTCATCATCGACGCTTTGAACCCACACAACAAGTCGCGCCTTTTCAGTTTCTTTAATCAGCCTCCATGGCTTCCCTTTACGGCGTAATGCATGTTTCATGGGAATTTCTCTTCTGCGAAATGGACACAGAGTGGTCTGGGTGAAAAAGTCAGGTTGGTGATGTCACAGAACACGTATTGCCCACTGTTTACATGCATGTAGTGTTTGAAGCCATATGTGTACACACACACACACACACACACACACACACACACACACACACACACACACACACACACCTTTAGAAGTAAACTTAGTTTGGTTGATTAATGTGAGAATCAAACACTACTTTGCGACTCATTCCTCATGTTAGGTGGAGCAAACATTAGTGGAGATCAAATCAAACTATCTTGAGGTTTCATTGCACGTCTATTCCACCTAATAAAATTCCTGCCATTTTATGACTTATGTGCGTCACAATTCTACTATCCACCAGAATCAAGATGAAATTGCAACGAACAGCCCCGCAGATATTTAACTGCAAATCGTTCTGGATAACAGCGTCTGCTAAATAACTCAAATGTAAATGTCATTTAGATGAGTGCGATGCAAGACTTCGCTCTCACACAGTCACACAGAGTTACATGCACATATGCACGGGTGCACTTCACACTGCTACAACGTTGTAGCTACTGTACGGGACCAAAATAGCGGAGAACTTTAGCGTTGCTCTTCAACGCTCTTAGTTGTTGCGGAATTTGACTCACTGCGTGTTTACTTTGTGCGTGCAATGTCATCTCGCTGAGTGCACCTTTAAGAAAGCCAAAATGTGTGTACGTATAGACGTCACGACGAATATTAATTTATGGAACTACATCCACCAGACAGTGACCTAAATGCTTTGTATGGGAAAATAGCCTGAGGAGGAAACGCAGCTTAAATAACTTTGATGTCAGAGTTAAGAGGCCCGGTGGTTCCCTCAACCCCCGAGCAACTCTTTGATAGTGAGTGCTCCGGTGGGTTTGCAGTGGGGAGGAGATAGAGATGTTTCAGCCCCGGCATCCCACGCTGGGACCCTCTCGTTAACGTCAATAGCGCTGCCGCTTTGCCCTAGTGTACCGACTGGCAGGCTGTTTGTAGATAACAAGAACCTTGTACTGTCGTTCCTGTACCCTTGGGGCCTGTGAGGTGCCCTTTTCATCTGAAAACATGGAGGTTTTTTTGCTATATTGTGGAATCTGTTCAACCCATGCCACAACCCTACTCTTCCTGTCTGTGCTGAATTCCTGTCCCTGGGATGTTCTGGGGTCATCCTAAAGACTCATTTTTGTTTTAGCATTTGTGAAACAAATCCCATTCAAGTCATGGTACCGATATTAGCATTTTTCTGGCATCATGTTCAAATGATCTATACGGGACTTTGTTGAGCTTCACAACCAATTTGAAATACTTCCGGCTGATTTGGACATGATCTGTGAAAAATGCATTTGGAAAAAGTGCCAGGAAAACTAAACCAAAACATGGATTGCCGTCATACATTTTCCATAGACTGCTTATAGTGTAAGGACACTAATTTGAATAATACCTTTATAATTAAATGTATTCACAACAACTCAATTATTGAACTATTTCTTTACATTAACTTGAATGTGCAGTGTGGAACCTGTGATCATTGTCTGCATACATCATCATGACCACTCAATGTTGTGTCACCTGAAACCAAAGCAAAGCTTGTTACAAAGTGTATTGTAGTTCACCATGGAGAATAGAAATGTAGTTTAATAATATAAGACGGGATATCCCATCAGTCAAGGATGAGCTCTTTGTCCATTCTAGCTCTGAACTTCAGGTATGCAGTCAGTCCAGCTCACAAGGATCTCCATGCATAAGGCCCATCATTTGGATGACAGAGGCAACTTCTAGCAAACAGCACAAAAACCGAAGCGTATTCTCCATCACTGAAATGCATTGTGGAATGTAGAATTTGTCAAGACTCGTCAGTGGTTCTTTTAAATGATTTACTTCCCCCTCTAACATAACAATACTTCTATTTTATTTAAGCACAATAAAAAAAAGAATTCTAGATCAATGAAATACAACAGTGGGAGGGAGGTGAATCATCTGGCATGTTACATAATGCCATGGCTTGCTCTTCCACTTTTGTTTTATCTAATGTCACATGTGCAACCAGAAGGAAAAAAACTCTAGACCACCTTTACTCCACAAACACAGATGCATACAAAATTCTCCCTCACCCTCCATTTGGCAAATCTGACCATAATTCTATCCTCCTGATTCCTGCTTACAAGCAAGAACTAAAGCAGGAAGTACCAGTGACATGCTCAAAACGGAAGTGGTCAGATGATGCAGATGCTACGCTACAGGACTGTTTTGCTAGCATAGACTGGAATATGTTCTAGGATTCATCCAATGGCATTGAGGAGTATACCACCTCAATCACCGGCTTCATCAATAAGTTCCTCAACGACATCGTCCCCACAGTGACCGTGAGTACACATCCCAACAAGAAGCCATAGATTACAGGCAAAATCCGCACTGAGCTAAAGTCTAGAACTGCCTCTTTCAAGGAGCGGAACACTAATCCGGACGCATATAAGAAATCCCGCTATGCATTCAGACGAACCTTCAAATAGGCAAAGGGTCAATACAGGACTAAGATTGAATCCTACTACACCAGCTCTGACGCTCATCGGATGTGGCAGGGATTGCAAACTATTATGGACTTCAAAGGGAAACACAGCCGCGACCTGCCCAGTAACGCAAGCCAACCAGATGAGCTAAATGCCTTTTATGCTCGCTTCGAGGCAAGCAACACTGAAGCATGCATGAGAGCACCAGCTGATCTTGACAACTGTGTGATCACGCTCTCTGTAGCCGATGTGAGCAAGACCTTTAAACAGGTCAAATTCACAAGGCAGCGGGACCAGACGGATTACCAGGACGTGTACTCAGAGCATGCGCAGACCAACTGGCAAGTGTCTTCACTAACATTTCCATCCTCTCCCTGACCGAGTCTCTAATACCTACATGTTTCAAACAGACCACCATTGTCCCCGTGCCCAAGAAAGCAAAGGTAAGCTGCCTAAATGACTACCGCCCCGTAGCACTCACGTCATTAGCCATGAAGTGCTTTAAAAGGCTGGTCATTACTCACATCAACACCATCATCCAGGAAACTGGACAAAAGGAACACCTGTGTGAGAATGCTGTTCATTGACTACAGCTCAACGTTCAACACCATAGTGCCCATGAAGCTCATCACTAAGGTAAGAACCCTGGGACTAAACACCTCCCTCTGCATCTGGATCTTGGACTTCCTGACGGGCCGCCTCCAGGTGGTAAGGGTAGGCAACAACACATCTGACACATGTATCCTCAACACCGGGGCCTCTCATGGGTGCATGCGTAGCCCCCTCTTGTACTCCCTGTTCACCCACGACTGCGTGGCAAAGCACGACTCCAGCACCATCATTAAGTTTGCTGACGACACAACAGTGTCTGATCACTGACAATGATAAAACAGCCTATAGGGAGGAGGTCAGAGGCCTGGCAGTGTGGTGCCAGGACAACAACCTCTCCCACAATGTGAGCAAGACAAAGGAGCTGATCGTGGACTACAGGAAAAGGAGGGCCGAACAGGCCCCCATTAACATCGACGGGGATGTAGTGGAGCGGGTCGGAAGTTTGAAGTTCCTTGGTGTCCATATCTCCAAAAAACTATCATGGTCCAACATCTTTCCCCCCTAGGAGACTGAAAAGACTTGGCATGGGTACCCAGATCCTCAAAGATTTCTACAGCTACACCATCGAGATCATCCTGACCGGTTGCATCACCGCCTGGTATGGCAACTGCTTGGCATCCAACCGTAAAGAGGGTAGTTCGTACGGCCCACTACATCACTGGGGCCAAGCTTCCTGCCATCCAGGACCTATATACTAGTCAGAGGAATGCAAAAAATATTGTCAAAGACTCCAGTCACCAAAGTCATAGACTATTCTCTCTGCTACCGCACGGCAAGAAGGTACCTGAGTGCCAAGTATAGTTCCAAAAGGCTCTTAAACAGCTTCTACCCCCAAGCCATAAGACTGCTGAACAATGACTCAAATGTCCACCCGGACTATTTACATTGACACCCCCACTCCCATTTTGTTTTTACACTGCTGCTACTTGCTGTTTATTAACTATGCATAGTCACTTTACCCCTACCTACATGTACAAGTTACCTCGACTAACCTGTACCCACACACATTGACTCGGTCCCTGTACCCGCTGTTATTTTCTTGTTACTTTTTATTTTATTTTTTACTTTATTTTATTTAGTAAATAATATTAACTCTGTTTTCTAACTGCATTGTTGGTTAAGCATTTTACAGTAAGGTCTACACCTGTTGTATTCGGTGTATGTGACAAATAACATTTGATTGCACTTTAAGGGACTGCTGTTAGACCCAAAAGGCCCACCTCCCTTCCAACTCAGATGACATAATGTTTACTAATCTCTTCAGAAGCTAATGGTCAATTTTGTGATTCTGTTTTCTGGAATTCCATTTCTTGCTTCCCCCTATAAAACACAATAGTGTTTCAGCCCTGCACGTGTTCACCGCCATTCACCCAACACGGGTGAGGCCAGATAGGCACAAGTATTGTGCCCATTCAGGGGCACACTGTCACACTCATGAGACTAGGGGAAGAAAAAACACACCAATTAATGTGGCAAACTTGCTTCCCAATGGGTATTTTCTTCTCAATGTTTAATAAACAACTAGGGCGGGACCGAAAAGGAGGCCGCCGTCCAAATGTTGAATTGGCCTGAACTTCTGATGCACTAGGACCCTGGCCGGCTCAACTTCCCCAAAATACCCCTTCAGACTATTTGGTTTTATGAGAATCACAGGAGGAAGATTAGAGAGAATGGGTGTATTCAGAGATGTAATGTATATGTTGGAATGATGTTTGGTCGGGGGGCCGTGACATGAGACTAGGTGTCTGTTGTGGTTTTCCTGTCTTTGTGGATCATTCTTCACAATTATCCTTGATTTGGCTTGGACGGGCACAACAATGTTCAGGATACACAATGGTAAACAACACATTGAAACCATCAAAGACCACCACTGACTGTCGGGGGAGGACGAATCACCCCAGGGACTGGTTGATGTGAAACGTGTTCAATTCATGGAATAGGGGGCGTTTAGAATTCATTGAGTAATCGCCATCGAAACATAACCATTCCAGCAGAGAGCTCAGAGTAGAACACCAGGTTTTAAGATGAAAACAGCGAACTATACTACAACTACATTTAAGGATGAACGTTTTCCTTGACTGGGAAAAAGAATTTGTGCTAAAATGTGCTCTACAGATCAAAACTCCTTGGTGCAGTACATAGGTGTAATTCATTAAGGTATTAAGCTAAGCCAAGCTGTTTGTCATTGCGTTTCAATGTTTTCTCCTTAGGCACAGAGGGGATGACAAGTAACACTATGCATGGGCCCATGGGGGATAGGTGAATCGTCTGGGTTTGTGCGTTGGCTGCTGACCAGGCATCATTATGGTCAGTGAAAAATATTTGTTTGAACATGGCATCAGGACATTCATTAGAATATCCCCTTCTGGGAGAGATACTTTGTCATTGGTGGTTTTTCCACTTTTTAAGTATCAAGAGCTGCAATAACCTTTTCTTGTAGGTCTCTCTGACCTTACTAAATAGATACAGTTGAAGTCGGAAGTTTACATACACTTAGGTTGGAGTATTTAAAACTCATTTTTCAACCACTCCACAAATTTCTTGTTATCAAACGATAGTTTTGGCAGGTCGGTTGCGACATCTACTTTGTGCATGAAACAAGTAATTTTTCCAACAATTGTTTACAGACAGATTATTTCAGTTATAATTCACTGTATCACAATTGCAGTGGATCAGAAGTTTATATACACTAAGTTGACTGTGCCTTTAAACAGCTTGGAAAGTTCCAGAAAATGATGTCATTACTTTAGAAACTTCTGACAGGCTAATTTACATCATTTTAGTCTATTGGAGGTGTACCTGTGGATGTATTTCAAGGCCTACCTTCAAACTCAGTGCCTCTTTGCTTGACATCATGGGAAAATCAAAATAAATCAGCCAAGACCTCAGAAAATAATTGTAGACATCCACAAGTCTGGTTCATCCTTGGGAGCAATTTCCAAACACCTGGAGGTACCACGTTCATCTGTACAAACAATAGTACGCAAGTATTAACACCATAGGCCCACGCAGCCGCCATACCGCTCAGGAAGGAGACGCATTCTGTCTCCTAGAGATGAATGTACTTTGGTACGAAAAGTGCAAATCAATCGCAGAACGACAGCCCTTGTGAAGATGCTGGAGGAAACAGGTACAAAAGTATCTATATCCACAGTAAAACGAGTCCTATATCGACATAACCTGAAAGGCCGCTCAGAAAGGAAGAAGCCACTGCTCCAAAACCGCCATAAAAAAAGCCAGATGACGGTTTGCAACTGCACATGGGGACAAAGATTGTACTTTTTTGAGAAATGTCCTCTGGTCTGATGAAACATAAATATAACTGTTTGGCCATGATGACCATCGTTATGTTTAGAGGAAAAAGGGAGAGGCTTTCAAGCTGAAGAACACCATCCCAACCGTGAAGCACGGGGGTGGCAGCATC